>NC_056737.1:717464771-717615200 GCF_019279795.1 Protopterus annectens
CTCATCCCTAAAGACTGGTTCCAGGCACAGAATCTTTTTCATTTGTCAGCATAAGATTTTCTAGTACTATGCCTTCTCGCCTCCAAGATGGCATCCATCACAGGTTTTCTGAGGTAAGATAAAGGTGAATTTAAGTGATTAGCCAGGCTGCATGGTTCAATGTTGGAAGCTGAGGGTGCAGAATTTGGCTCTCCTGCTGAGGCAGCAAGGAAGGGGTCTGAAGCAGGTGCCATGGAGATATTTGTGACACACTGCGCAGCAGTGGGTACCAGTGTTGGCGTGGCCAGTCTGGAGCAATCAAAATCATTCTTGGTTTGTTCTGTTTGACTTTTAGCAGAACTTTGGAGAGCAGAGGCAGAAGGGGAAAGGCGTAGACTGATAGGCCTTTACAGCTGAAGGACAGAGCATCCATTTTCCAGGCTTCTTTGTGGGGAATCCTTGTGCAAAACTTGTCTAGCTGGTAGTTTTGAGGGGAGGCAAATAGATCTATGTCTGGTTCCCCCATTTGCTTGTCAACATGTTGAAAATCCGTGGTTCTAGTTTCCACTCGTGTGGGTCCATGAGATCTGCCAGTGTATTAAATTTTCCTGGCAGGAATTGAGCTTGTAGGTGCACCTGGTAGCTCAAGGCGGTGTTCCACAATGCCATGGCTAGTCTGCAGAGGGGGTAAGAATGTGAACCCCCCCCCCGCTTGCTTATGTACCACATAACTGTGGTGTTGTCCATCTTTACCATTAGTTGTCCTGGAAGAACATAGTCCTTGAAGGCTGTCATGGCATTCTGTACAGCTAACATTTCTTTTTGATTTATATGTAGGTGCATTTGATTTTGGTTCCATTTGCCCTGAATGCACTTCTGTACCAGGTGATCCCCCCACGCATAGTCTGATGCATCTGTAGTTAGGGTTTGGGCAGCAGGGGGTAGTGTGAATGGCAGTCCCTTGTTTTGGTGGCAGGCCTCTGCCCACCATAGGAATTCCAGGCATAGGCAAGGTATGATCGGAATCATTGCTTCCAGGCTGTGACAATGTTGATTCCATGGACTTTTTAAGTACCACTGTAGTTTCCTCATATGCAGTCTTGCATATGGAATTAGAAGAATGCAGGAGGCCATGAACCCCTAGGCTTGCAGGATTTGTCTTCCAGATAGCAGGGTTTTTGTGGACACTTGTTTGAAGTAAATTACCAAATGAATTTGCTTCTCTGGCATGAGGAAAGCCATCTGGGCAGCTGTATTCAAGCTTGCACCCAGGAATGTAATATGTTCAGAGGGTATTAGTTGTGATTTCTATTAGTTTATGGTGCACCCTAGACAAGTTAGAACCCTTTTTACAAACGCCAGATGATTTAGTAGTATGCCCTGGTTTTCTGCCTGAATTAGACAGTCGTCCAGGTATGGATATATTTGAATATTTCTTTGCCTGCAAAATGCAATAACTGGAGCCAGGCACTTTGTGAATACCCTGGGAGCAGTAGACAAGCCAAAGGGCAGTGCAGAGCACTGATAATGCAAGCAGCCTGCTTTGAAGCGTAGGTATCTTCTGCAAGATTCCTGGATTGGGATGTGCACGTATGCTTCTTTTAAATCTAAAGTTGCCAACCAGGCATCTTTGCCTAACATAGAAGTAACTGGTGAGGAGTCAGCATCTTGAATTTTGGAATGTCCAGAAAGGTGTTTAGAGTAGACAGGTCCAGAATTGGACACCACGATTTGTCTTTTCTGGGTACCAGAAACAGCCTGGAATAGAAACCTTGTCCCTTTTCCTCTTCTGGTACTGGTTGAATAGCCCCCATGTTTAAGAGGGAAAGTACTTGTTTTTGAGCCTCTGCCCACTGATTTGGGGGCAGGTCTGTCCACCTGTTTGGTGTTGGCAACGTGCGGAAATGAAATCTGTATCCCTGGGACACTATATTGAAAACCCATTTGTCCTGGGTTATGAGTTACCAGTTCTTTGCATGAAGACCAATTTTTACCCCCAAAGGGGCAGCGCTAAAAGGTAAGTACTTGGTAATTTTAAAAGGAAGTCATTGAGATTGTTTACCATAGGGGGGTGTCTTGTTATTTCCAGATTTGGAAGTGGAGACCCCCCCATTGCTTAGTTCTGTGAGTCCCCTGGGATTGAAACCTGGTGCTTTTGGAGTGT
Organism: Protopterus annectens; assembly: GCF_019279795.1. Taxonomy (NCBI): domain Eukaryota; kingdom Metazoa; phylum Chordata; order Ceratodontiformes; family Protopteridae; genus Protopterus; species Protopterus annectens. Next base: position 717,466,915 of record NC_056737.1, read on the forward strand.
CTGGGTTTGGCTTGAGAGGAACTGGAAGGAACTGGAAAAGACCAGTTCTTAGTAGGCTAGTGCCTACTAAATCTTGCAGGTTGCACTTGTAAGATATCTTTAACAGTTTGCATAGATTTAGCTTTATCTTCCATCTTTTTTTAGAACTTCTTCAGCCTTATTGCCAGACTGTCCTGATTTAAAGCAGCATCCAACAATTTCGCTTTAACATGATCAGGCAAAGATTCCTCCTTAAGCCAAGCATGCCTTCTAAGCACAGACCCAGTAACAGCAGCCCTGCAGGAGGCTTCTAAAGAGCCAAAACCACACAGCAAAGTATGTTTTCCAACTTTTTCAAAGAATGCAATAAATCCTGTAAATCTTTATTTTCCACACAGTCAGGAAACAACATAATTTTCTGTTTAAGCTGTCCAGTACTATGCTGTTGATATTTTAACATATGAAATTGGCAGTTTAAAGCCTTGATTGCCAAGGTTGCAGAAGTATAAACTTTCTTACCCCATCTATCCAGCGCCCTGGAGTCTCTATCAGAAGGGGTAGGATTTTTAGCAGTAGAAGCCTTAATGCCCTTGTCCCCTGAGAAATGGTTTCTGGATCTGCAACAGGATTTTTGAAAAGGAACTTGTGGGACTCAGGAACCCTGTTTTATCTGTCAGGCTTACTAGGAGCCAGAGGCAGGGAAATCAGGGGCCATACTGGATTCTGAAAACACATCAACAATGTCTAGTACAGGAGGTATAGCCAAGGGCCTATGCTGAGGTAGAAGGAAATCCCTAAGCCTCTTTTTTGAATCAGAAAATTCCTGACTTTCCCAGTGGAAATGCTCCCTTAAGGAATGTAAAGTTTCCCCAAAAGAAAAATCCTCAGGAGGGGAAGCAGAGGGAATGGAATCCTCTGCATCAGAATCCTCATAAGTAGGTATGGACAAATCCAAGTCATTAGAAGAATCAGAGGAAACAGAAACCTGATCAGAAGATTCATTATCAAGCTCAGCCCTAGGCCTCTTGGGGGGGGGGGGGGTTGGCTACCCCTGATTAGAGTAATTAGATCTTCAGACATTTTGATTGTTTTTTTAGGCATAGAGGCCTGAACATGTGGCCTGGGCATCAGTTTTTTTGACATAGACAGAGATTTAGACCTTAGTAATGAAGGTGGAGTCTATTTAGTATGCAAGTCTGTAGGCCTGAATACACCCTCAGAAGCCGATGCCTGCACAGCGGCTCCGGACCCATCCAAGGTAGAGACATCTGCGAGTTCCATAGGTGAAGCCTCTTGCAGTACACCGGACTGGTCTCAGTAGAGGCCTGCGAATCAGAAGTAGCGGGTATCAGGGGCTGCAAAAGCACGTCACTGAGTACCGAACTGGCGACTGGCTTAGGAGAAATATCGTCGGCAGTTTTGGACCTCGGCAGCCTGTCTCTCTTTATCTTTGCGTTTTTTTGGAATCCGGTTAGTCGGATGGCTAACAGACGACATTTCTGGATAATTAAACTGAGAACCGAAATATTTAGAGGCACAAATATACCGACAACGGATAGTAAGCTGATTAAATAAAGCACAAAACCAACAGCAAGGTAGGTCGTGGTCAAGGCCTAGACAAGGAATACAGTACAAATGAAAATCTTTGTGAGGTATTTGCTTTCCACAAGTAATGCAATTATTAACTTCTACTGACATCGGTAAGGAGCAAGAAAAAGCTTCCCCAATGGGGTACTTGGCTTTAAGTTGAAGACTTCAGTTCTGAAACTCGAAAACGAAAAATTCAGGAGTCAGCCGACCGGCACTTGCGAACTGCTTCTGCTTCGGGCACCCCACGGCAAGAAAGACTGACGTAATGGCATCGGATGCATGATTTATACCCCTGATGACCTGACGTCATGGAAGAAGGGACAGCAACCGACGCAAGACCCAAGACTTTGTTAATCAGGCCGACTGAGGGCAACCTGCCAGCAGATTACCCAAATGTAATGACTGCAACAGTGAAACACGAAGAACATCTGATAATGCATGTGGCCTGCTCTGAAGCGTAGGTATTTTCTGGAAGATTCCCTTATTGGGATGTGCAGGTAAGCTTTCTTTAAATCCAATGTTGCCAACCAGGCATTTTTGCCTAGCATGGGAAGCAGCTGCTGAAGAGTTAGCATTTTGAATTTTGGGATTACCAAAAAGGTGTTTAGGATAGACAGGTCCAGGATAGGATGCCAGGAATTCTTTTCTGGGTACCAGGGATAGTCTTGAGTGAAAACCTTGTCCCCATTCCTCTTTCAGGACAGGATGAATAGCCCTGATACTTAGAAGATTCAGAAAGTACAGTTATGTACCTACCATAAATGTAGATGTTCGAGTGTATTCACTGTTGCAGTCATTACACTTGGGTTATCCTGCTGGCAGGCGACCCATAGTCGGCCCACGTTCCAAAGTCTTGGTCCGGCGTCGGTTGCTGTCGCCTCTTCCCTGCCGTCGGTGCCCCAGGGGTATGAAAGTTGCAACCAATGCCATTTTCTTCAGTTTTTCTTGCCCCAGATGTCAGGTGCCCCCAGATAAGAAAGCTGTACAGATAAAAATATGCCAAACAAGCATGCATATATCACTAAAAACATTTTCTTCCTCTAAAAGCAAATACACCACATAGTTTGTATAGAGTTGAGAAGTACAGAATAGTCCCAGCAAAGAGGGGGATGGCGGGTGGATAACCAGGACTGCAACAGTGAATACACTCAAACATCTACATTTATGGTAGGTACACAACTGTACTATGTTCATCATGTTTCACTGTTGCAGTCATTACATTTGGGTAGACTCCCAAAGCTGAGGTAGGGTGGCTGGGTCTAGATTGGATTTGGCGAGGCTAACAAGCCCTGCAGAACTACAGTGGCAAAGCCTGCTCTGGATATGGAGTAGAGAGGTAGGTGGTAGTGTGCTTGGTAAAAGTGTGCACTAGGTTCATAGGTTGGTACTGAGCTATCTGCTTGAAGGCATATATTAGCCCAGCCACATTGTGCAGTATTCACCGCCCCTTTAGTAGTTCCCTAGACCCTTGTACTAGCAGCTAGTACCCTTGGCCCCTATCTAGTAGTGCTGTTGGTGTGATCCCCGGTGTGAACTTTCTGTTACCCATCCACTCATCAAGGTTCCTCTTGAAGAGTGATAGTGAGGGGCTCTGTCTTATGTAGATCGGGACCCTGTTCCATAGTATGGGAAGTCTCTGCGAAGGGAATCTATCCCTCCAGCATGTTCTATTTATTGTTGTGTTGTGGTTTATATCCATAGAGCATGTAGCTTGAGTAGATTTGGTTTTGCTAAGATGGAGCATGTTCAACAATTCTGGGTTGGACATGGCTCCGTACGTTAGACAGAGATCGTCTCTGAGAGAGTGGTATGCAACAGTGAACAGTCTTAGCTTTTTCAATCGTGCTGCATAGGGCAACTGTTTGAGGCCAGTAATTCTCTTGGTTAGGTACCTCTGTGGTCTCTCCAGCTGCTGGAGATGTCTAGCCAGGTACATTCCAATTGGTGCATTGTACTCAATAATGGGTCTGATGAGGGAAGAGTAGAGGGGCACCATTACATCCTTAGATCTTGATGCGAACCCTTTCATGATCAGATGGGTCACATAGAAGGATTTTCTAACCACTTTGGCAACATGGTTATCAAAGGAAAGCTGGCTATCTACTTGGGTCCCTAGATCCTTTATTTCTTCTTCAGATTTCAGGGGATTACCTCCTATGTTGTAGTTTGCGGGTACTCTGTTTTTTCCAAAGGGGATTACTACGCATTTTTTGCATTTAGCTTGAGACCATGGCTTTGACACCATGCATCAGTCTCATTTAGGCCCTTCTGGAGGATCTCCATGTCGGCCGGAGACTCTATTCTAGCACCCAGTTTGCAGTCATCCGCAAACTTAGTCAGCCGCAGCCCTTCCGTGCTTGCCTGTACTTCTGAGAAGTATATGCCAAACAGGAGGGGCCCCAGGACAGAGCCCTGAGGCACACCACTCGTTACTGGTCTGGATTTGGACATAGATCCCGCTACTCTTACTTTATGGGATCTGTCTGAGAGCCAGTTTGCGATCCATCTTGTGACGTAAGGGTTTATGCCCAGGCTGGTGAGCTTATCAATAATACCCGAATGGGGAATGGTGTCAAATGCTTCAGCAAGGTCAAGGTAAGCCGTGTGTACCTTCTTTCCCTTATCTATAGCCTGAGTAACTGTCTCAAAGAAATTCACCAAGTTCAGGAGGCATGATCTGCCCTTGACAAAGTCGAACTGTGTGGGGTCCAGTGACTGGAGGTTCCCAATCTCTCCATTTATGAGTTCCATAATGATTCGCTCCATAGCCTTACAGATCAGACTGGTCAGGCTTATTCGTCGGTAGTTCCCAGGGTCAGTTGTGACCCCATCCTTGTGTAGCGGGACCATCGTTGCCGTGCGCCATTCTCTGGGCACATATCCTGTGGAGAGGCTGAGACTGAACAGGGTATTAAGATGCGGGGTTAATTCCTTTTGGAGCTCGCGTATGACACAGCCTGGGACACCATCTGGTCCCATGGAGGCAGTGTTTTTAGCTTTAGATAGAGCCTTGTTAACCAATGTATCAGTAATAATTGGACTTACACAATCCCCTGGAATGGTAACAGGCCCTGTAGGTGGTGGTGGTGGTGGTGGGATTTGCACTGAACCTGTCAGCCAAGATGTTGGCAATGTCAGAAGGGTCAGTGAATTTTGTTCCATTTTGTACTAGCTCAGAACAGACCTGAGCATTGCCATTTAGGTTTTTGACGTAGGCACAGAAGGCCTTATGGTTATCCTTGGCATACTTGGCAACTTTCTTTTCAAAATTAGCTTTAGTTGACTTGATGAGGGCCCTCAATTTCTTACTAATGCTGATCAGGGATGATTTTTCTACTTGAGATTTGGCCTTTTTTTGTACGTCTCCTCCTTTTATTGTAAAGTTTGCTTATGGCCGGGGTCCACCAGACTGATTTCTTCTTGCCTGAGGAAGGAGTCTTGGTTTTATTTGGGATAGCACGGTCCATGCAATCCTGAAGATGCATATAGAGTGCCTTGGAGTAGGATTCCGCATCCTGGATATCATTATCCTTCTGCAAGGGAATAGTGAAGCTTTCCACTTCGGATCCAAGTAGTTTGAAGTTTGCTTTGGAAAGGTTTTAGACTATGTTTTTTTTGACTGGGGAAGGTGGAGGGGTGAGGATGTCCAGGGTTATCAGTTTGTGGTCGGATCTGACCAAGGGGGGAGTGATAACGGGTGTGGTACAGTGGGCGCCCATATTTGTGATGATTAAATCCAATATGTTGCCCCCTTTAGTGGGGGAACATACTAGTTGTTCAAGGGCATTTGAATTTATAAATTCTATGAATCGCTGAGCATAAGAGTTGGAACATTGGTAGTTCGCCCAGTCTATACCAGGGTAGTTGAAATCACCCAAGATTATGGTGTTGGGTAGGACCTTTATATTTTCCAATGTCTCAAGGAATGCAGAATGAGCATCTTGGGACATGGTGGGCAATCTATAACCGGCTACGACTTGAAATGTGGTTTTGCCTGCTGATAGTTGCGCATGGATGATCTCTGGGGCATCATGCTGCGCTACTAACCTGGAGATATGGGTATCCCTTGATGAATATGGATACACCTCCGCCCTTTGTACTGCGATCCGGTAACTGAGGCTGGACGGTATGATATGAATTGTAACCTGGCAGTGCTGGGGTGCTCTCTTGAGCCTTAAAACCAGGTTTCCGTCACTGCACAAACATTGATTTTCTCCATGCTGAGGAGAGCCTCGAGTGTGTGCATTTTGAGGTCGAGACTTCTGGCGTTGAGTAGCATTACCCTTAGTTTTTGGTTACCTGTGCTGGTTACGGTGGTTGGTTTGTACTTTGAGCCTTTCCTAAAAAAGGCACTATGGGGACAGCAAGAGCCTTGGCCAGTATTCGAAAACCTAGGTGTGACAGGTGCAACCCATCTCTGGCAAAACAGCAAGGCTTGTCTATCATGTCATCCCAGGCAGACAGACACTGGATCCCCTTAGAATGACACCAGAAGCTTAGCCAGTTGTTGAAATTGATCATTTTGTCTTTGTATTGTGGTATCATTCTAGGTGAAGGTAGTATGCTACTCAAGGTCAGGGTCATACCAGCTTGGGCTACATGATCAGAGAGCTCCCCAATGTCTCTTTTCATGTAGTCCAGGGAGATACGTCTTAGATCATTCACACCAACATGTACAATGACAGTGTCATACTTGTACTCATTCTGGAGTGACCTAAGTGCTTGTGTTATGTGGCGGATCCGAGCACCAGACAGGCAGCTGACAGTAACCTTCTCCTTGTTCAGCCTGGTGAGTGGAACATCCGTGTGCCTTACTATAGAGTCTCCTATTTCTAGCGTGTTAGGTATGGTGTTTTGCCTTAAGGGCTTTTGTGAGGCACACTGCTGAGGTGAATTATGTGTTTTCTGGCTTGTGTTTGGGGGTGCAGGTTGCTTGCTTGTCTGCTTTGGAGGGCACGGTTTCTTTTTCAGATTGGTACCTAGTGCCTCCGAATATGTTTTTGTGTATTTATGCATATGTTTTGCCGGTGCTTGTTTTGTAGATTCATGTGTGACAGGTGGTGTGATTCAAGTGTGTCCCTTATCCTCTTGACTGTCTGTTACAGTCATGGGTTGAGAGCACTTAGCCTCCAGCCTAGCTGTGTATTTGCATCTCTCACAAGTGTTTGTGTCTAGAGGTCAGATGAGAGCTCCAGGTTGCAGCTTCTAATATGTCTTTGGTTGGTACCCCTCTGAGGAAAGCTGCTGAAGTGGCTGCTGCTCTGGTAGAATGAAGCCTAATGCCCTTAGGCACAGATTTGCCATGCTGTGCATAACAGAAGTGGATGCAGTGTCCTATCCATTTGGAGATTGTCTGCTTTGCAATAGGTTTTCCTTGTGATCCTGCAGCATATGCTACAAACAGTTGCTCAGTTTTTTCTGAAAGCTTTTGTTTTGTCCAAGTAAAATCATAGCTGCCTGTGTATATCCAAAGAGTGCAGAAGTCTTTCCCCTTTATTCTGGGGATTTGGGTAGAAAGTAGGCAAATGAATAGTTTGGTTTAAGGCCACACTGGAGACCACTTTTGGCATGAATGTTGGGTTCGTCCGTAGAGAAACCCTGTCCTGGTGAAAAATGAGGAAAGGTTCCACAGCCATCAATGCCTGTAACTCTGAAACTCTTCTTGCTGAAGTTATTGCTAGGAGCAGAGCAGTTTTCCATGACAAGAATTTTAGATCAGCTGTGCTGGCTGGTTCAAAAGGAGGCAGTGTTAGTTTTTCTAAAACAAAATTGAGGTCCCAAGTAGGTACTGGTACTCTCCTAGGGGGTCTTATATTATTTGCCCCTCTGAGGTATTGTCGTAGTAGAGGATGTGAAAAAATAGGAGGATCCGTATTGTAATGAGCTGAAATGGCAGAGGCATGGATTTTAATAGAAGAAAAAGATAGGCCTTTGTCCAACATCTCAAGTCAGGTATTGTAAAATCTGAGGCATATTAGGGACCAGTGGGTCGAGCCCTTGTGCCTGGTTCCAGTCACAGAATCTCTTCCATTTTTCCGCATAAGATTTCCTAGTGCTGGGTCTCCTGGCTTCCAAAATTACATCCATAACAGCTTTAGAGAGAGGTGCAGTCTGAGTGGCTACATTATCTGCCATGCTGCCAGGTTTAAGGTTCTGAGTTGACTGTGCAGAATCTGATTGTTTTGCTGTGTCAGAAGATGAGGGATTTGAGGTAGAGGCCAAGGCGGGCCTTGGGACAAAATCTTTAGGATTGGGTAGCAGTGCTGGCATGGCCAGTCCGGTGCAATCAGGATAATTTTTGGCCTCTCTTGTCTGACTTTTAGAAGCACCTTGGTGAGAAGATGCATCGGAGGGAAGGCATAGACTTGTCAGGTTTTTTCCAGTTGAAAGATACAGCATCCACTTTCCATGCTTGAGAGTGATAAGTCCTTGTGCAAAATTTCTGTAATTGGCAATTGTGAGGGGAGGCAAATAGATCTATGTCTGGGCGTCCCCATTTCCTTGTTATGTTGAACACTTGTGGATTTAGCTTCCATTCGTGAGGATCCATGAGATTTCTGCTTAGTTCGTCTACCAGTGTATTTTTTGTTCCTGGCAGGAATTGTGCTTGCAGATGTACCTAGTAAATCAGTGCTGTGTTCCACAAAGTCATGGATTGTCTGCATAAGGGGTAGGAATGTGTGCCCCCTTGCTTATGTACCACATAACTGTGGTATTGTCTGTCTTTATTAATAATTCTCCTGGATGTATTAGGTCCTTGAAGGCTGTCAGGGCATTCTGTACAGCTAGCATCCCTTTTTGATTGATGTGAAGATGCATTTGTTCCTTGGGCCACGTGCCCTGAATACATTTTCCTGCCATATGTGCTCCCCAGGCGTAATCTGATGCATCCGTTGTTATTGTCTGCCTGGCTGTAGGTAAGGTGAAAGGCTGTCCCTTGTGGTGACAGGCCTGGGACCACCATCGAAACTCCTGTTGTAGGCAGGGAATCAAGGTTATGATTGTCTCTAGGCTGTGACAATGCTGAGTCCAAACACTTTTTGGATGCCACTGTAGTTTCCTCATATGCAGTTTGGCATATGGAATCAATAGAATGCAAGATGCCATGAAACCCAAGGCCTGCAGAATTTTTCTTGCAGGGAGCTGGGTCTTTGTTGCCATCATTTGAAAGTAATGAGTCAGTTGCCTTTGTTTGTCTGGCGTGAGATAAGCCATCTGGGTAGTTGTATTTAAGCTTGCACCCAGGAATATTAACTCTTGAGAGGGCACTAGTTTTGATTTTTTTTCATTTACTGTGTACCCTAGGCAAATTAGTAATCATTTTACAAACTCCAGGTGCTTTAGAAGAATGTCCTTGCTCTCTGCTTGAATAAGGCAGTCGTCCAAGTAGGGATATATTTGAATTCCTTTTTGTCTGCAAAATGCAATTACTGGTGCCAGGCATTTTGTGAAAAACCTGGGCGCAGTAGATAAGCCAAAGGGCAGTGCAGAGAATTGATAACGCATTGAGCCTGCTATAAATCTGAGGTATCCTCTGCACGATTGTCTGATTGTGAAGTGCAGGTATGCCTCCTTGAGATCCAAAGTAACTAGCCAAGCCTCTTTGCCCAGCATGGGCAAGAGTTGTTGTAGTGTTAACATTTTGAATTTTGGAACATCCAGGAAAGTATTTAGGATTGACAGGTCCAGTATTCGACTCCATGCTCTGTCCTTTCTGGGTACTAGGAATAGTCGTGAGTAAAATCCTTGGCCCTGTTCTTCTTGTGGAACATTTTGAATAGCTCCCATACCCATAAGAGCTGCAATCTGTATTTGTGCCTCTGCCCATTGGTTTTGTGGCAGGTTTGGCATACCTTTTGGTTTTGGAAGCATGTGGAAGTGGAACCTGTATCCTTGAGAAACTATATTCAACACCCATTGGTCTTGGGTGAACATGTGCCAATTTTTTGAGAAAAGTGCTAGCTTTCCTCCTAGGGGTGCTGTCAACTGGTAAGAGCTTGGCATTTGCAGAGGTAAGTCATTGTGACCGTTTCCTATAAGGCTGTGATTTGTCTTTTCCTCCTTTGGGGGCTGAAGCACCCCATTGTTTAGGTCTGTAGGAGCCTTGGGGCTGAGATCTGCCTCTTGGGCGTCTGTATCTGCCTCTTTGTGGCCTGTCTGATACTGGAAAAGACCAATTTTTTTAAGGCCAGTTCCTGCTAAATCTAGGTGGCTGAACCTATAAGAAATTTTTCACAGTTTGCATCGACTTTGCTTTATCCTCCATTTTCTTTAAAACCTCTTCTGCCTTAACACCAAACAAAGTATCATGCTGTAGTGGAGCATTCAATAATTTCATTTTAACATGGTCAGGTAAACTTTGTTCTTTCAACCAAGCATGTCTTTGAATAACTGAGCCTGTAACTGCCGCTCTACAAGAAGCCTCTAATAAATCAAAACCACATTGCAGAGTATGCTTTCCCACTTGTTCAACTGCATGCAATAAATCCTGCATTTCTTTACAGTCAGGACCTTCTATATTTGTAACCATTTTCTGCTTTAACAATGACATAAGATACTGCTGATATTTAAGCATGTGAAACTGACAGTTTAAAGCTCTTACAGCTAAAGTAGCAGAAGTGTAAACTTTTTCCCCCATCTGTCCAGAACTCTGGAATCCCTATCTGAGGGGACAGGATTTTTGGCAGTGGAAGCTTTAACCCCTTTTGGACCCTGAGAAATAGTTTCTGGATCTGCAGCGGGTTTTTTGTAAAGAAATTTATGAGAGTCAGGGACCCTGTAGTACCTGTCTGGCTTTACTGGTGCAGGGGGTAAAGAATCTGGAGACAGACTGGATTCAGAAAAAACATGATCAACAATATCAAGCACAGGGGGGATTGCCAAGGGCCTGTGCTGAGGCAATAGAAGGAAATCTCTGAGCCGTTTCTTGGATTCTGAGTAATCCTGGCTCTCCCAATGGAAATGCTCCCTCATGGTGTGCAGGGTTTCCCCAAAAGAGTAATCCTCAGGCGGTGAGGCTGAAGGAATGGACTCTTCAGCATCAGAGTCATCATAGGGAGGAAGAGAATAGCCCTGGTCAGAAGAAGAATCAGAAGAAATGGAAACCTGATCAGAGGAATCATAACCAGTGTCTTGCCTAGGCCTTTTGTCAGGAGGGGGACGGGAGCCCCTGATTAAAGTAATAATGTCTTCAGCCATTTTAAGCATCTGTTTCTTAGGTATGGATGACTGTTCTGGAGAATGCTGCACTTGTTTGTCTTTAATGGTGTTTTTTACTTTGCCTTTGCTACTGTAGTAGCTTTAATTGTAAGCTGTGAAGGTTTGAAAACACCCTCAGAAGCTGGTGCCTGCTCAGCAGCTCCGGACCCATCTGAGGGTATATTTTCCATAGGCCCAATACCTTGAGTTTCCACAGGCCTCGGTGTCTCCACGTGGCTGTCGGTTGCGGCCTGTGGCTCTGATGTAGCGGGTGTCGGGGGCTGCGAAAGCGCCTCCCTGAGAACCGGCGACTGGCCTAGAAGAGGCTTCGTTGTCGGTTTTGGACCTCGGATGCCTGTTTTTCTTTGTCTTTGCGTTTTTTATAATTCCAGTTGTCGGTTGTTCCGACAGCATTATGTAATTAAATCTTCGTCCAAAATAATGTAAAGCAAAATCAAACAGACGTTTAATAGTGTGTTTATTAAATCTAGCACAAAACTGACAACTAGTGACGTCGTGGTGAGGGCCTAGGCAAGGAATGCAGTAAGAGTGAAAGTCCTTATCAGGTATTTGCTTCCGACATGAAATACAATTATTAACTTTTACTGACATCGGTCTGGAGCAAGAAAAAGTTTCCCCAATGGGGTACTTAGCTTTATTGAAGACTTCGGTTCTGAAATTCAATTTTGAAAATCTCAGGAGTTGGCCGACCGGCACTTGCAAACTGCTTATGCTTCGGGCACCACGTGGCAAGAAAGACTGAAGAAAATGGCGTCGGTTGCAACTTTTATACCCCTGGCACACTGACGTCAGGGAAGAGGTGACAGCAACCTACGCCGGACCAAGACTTTGGAACTCGGGCCGACTACGGGTTGCCTGCCAGCAGGATAACCCAAGTGTAAAATGCTGCTTTTGGTTTAACTTGATGCTTAATATATCTATACTCAGGAAAGTACTACTACATAGTGACTGCTTGCAGCCAACAGCAGCATCAACGCTGAATAAATATGACTGTGACAACACATTTACATGCTTCTCAACTGATATTACCTATTTCAATTACTTATATGCTAGCAAAAATCCCTACCCCACTAGAAAGCTTGCGTTAGTTCTTCTTTATACTGTATGCAGAGCACAGCCATTATTTAAAAGTGTTGAATATATCACTTGTACTAAGCATTAGGGCATCTGCAATGTTTGTGTTTACATTACGATTGCTATTTTTTTCTATTTATATACCCTAAAGCACAGTGTACGAGTCTTTTTACCTTGTGAGATCATAAGCAGTGTATTGAATTGTAAATATACCAAAGCCATGTACAGGTCTACCTTGCATGGAAGTGTTCCCTTGGCTTCTTGCTTTGTTGAACGACTGTACCAATGCTGCTTTGATTCTACCTCTTCCTGAAATATATCTAGCTATGTTGGATGAATTCATTAATGCTGTATTTTGAAAAATATGCTTAGTAATACTGACTGTACTAACTTAACGGCATTTGTTTTCTTTTTCTCTCCACTATTTTTAGTCTTGCTCCCTAATTATTCCCAGCTCTCCAGCTTGCCTCCCTTCCACTTGAGGTTAAGAATTTGACTATCTGGAATCTAAGGACCCTTCCATATCACCTGCTGTCTTATCCCTGTACTCTTCCAAGAAAGGAAGAAAGAAAGTATGCGTTCTCCTAATACTGGCAGAAAAGCTGATATTTTAATAATGTATATGTCTTGTAGCTTGTAATTGTTAGCTTCTAGCCAGGACTGCCAGCAGCCATACCCTCCTCTGTATCCAGTAGTTAGATTACAGACCCTTAGTCCCTCTATTGTTGCCTCCTTTAGCTGACTCATAGTTAGTATCTAGTCCTTGACCAGCCTTTCCCAGACATTTACTTCTGCTGTAATAATATTCCCTGTCCACTAGGTGGCACCCTTATCCAGTCCCGTCCATTAGTCCATACTGCTATCCTATAATTTACATCTTTACTTTCTGCTGCTTATACCGTGCTCCTATTTTCCTTCACATATCTTTTGCTCTTCAGTAAACACCAATTTCCTCCTCTGAACATTTCCACTTTACATTTATTATTCTCTAGTCATCTGCACTTTCACTTACCCTGAGCAATCAGCAATCCACTGATGGATCATCCTGAGTTGTTCCACTCACTTGTCTCTACCCGCTCTGTTCGCCCTGCAGGCTCACTCCACTCCCCTACCCCCAATTCCCACCCACCTCCACTACTCGCACTTTTATCACTCCAGTAAACTCCTTCCATTCTCTACCAGACCAACTACTGGCCTTCTCACCCTTCTCTTCACCTCCCATCAATTAAAGACCACTCCCCACACATACCTCCTCCTATCCTCCCATCAATTAAAGCCACTCCCCACACACACTATAGTAAACCCTACACCCACTGATTTTTCTCTCTCTTTTACCTTACCTGTCCTATACCTCCCATACTTCTCTATCTTACATTCTTAATCCATTACATTATGCATTCTCCATTCATTCAAACACTACAAATCCCTTTCATCACCCTCTTAATTCTAATCCCACTGCACCATACTACCTCCTATAAGTCCTCTCCTCTCTCCCCCTCTTTTCTCTCCCACCTTTCAACTCCCATTCCACTTTTCACCCCCACCACCACTCACTTCCATACAATATCATCCTCACTACTACAGCCCAATTTTCTCCACTAATTTAAACCAAAGATTTTACCCACCTCTACAAACCATAACTTCCCCAAAGCTCTGATCTATTGTCCACAACAGTCAAAAGGCAAACTAAATTTCCTATCTCCCTTCTTCATCCACCTATTTCTATCTGGTGATATCCAGCCAAACCCTGGATCTAGCACTACTAACAACCTCAACCCCCCTAGAAGTACCAATACCACTAACCTTAAAAGCCTAAAAATAGTCACTCTCAACTCCCAGAGTCTAAGAAATAAAGCTACTCTTTTCCATGCCTGGCTTCACCACAACCTTCCCGACATTGTAGCCATCTCTAAGACTTGGCTAAAACCTACCATCTCTGACTCAGAAATCCTACCCCCCCCCCGGCTTTCAAGCCCTTTGATCTGACCGCTTAAACAGAAAAGGCGGAGGAGTAGTCTTGATATTCTCTAATCTACTCCCCATTATTCCATACCCAAACCCCATTCCCCAGTTCTACAATGCAGAACTAGCAATAGGTTTACTACAAATGAATATTCACAAAAGTATCTGCCTCATATACCTTTATATTACCCCTAGTAACAATACTAACACCCTTGAAGAAATCCTCCAATGGGCCTCAACTAACATTAACCTAGAGACCTACATTTTAGGAGATGTGAATATAGATTGGAACAAAATTAATAACCTAAACCCAACCATATCTGTCAATCTATTCAACTTTACTCAATTAACTAACTATCACTAGACCCAACAAAATCAACCCTCTAGGATCTACACTGGACTGGATCCTAGCTACCCACCCTAACAACATCTTAGACTCAGGCATCCTTCTCAACTCTTTTAGTGACTACCTGCCTGCCTTCATCCACCAAGCAACTCAGTCTCCCCATCTCCAGCACCAATACCTACATACACATAACCTAACAAACTTCAACCCTCTAACTTTCTCTAATACCCTCAAACAAACTAACTGGAGCAATCTAAAAACTCTACCTCTTGACAGAGCTGTCGACTCCTTTAACTCTACTTTCCTAAATGTACTTAATTCCCAAGCTCCACCCCGAACTATAAGAGTCAAATCCAAATCCGCCCCATGGTTAACTAGGAAAACCAAAATAACTTATGCAACAGAGAGACAAATGCTGGAAACTTTCTCAGCACAATAAACAACCAGAGACCCTTATTCAATACAAGCAACTCCGCAACCTTACTAAAAGACATACATCTAAAGGCAAACAATCCTACTATATGACACTCCAAGCTAACCACTCCAAAAACCCGAAACAATTCTGGAAGTCCATTAATTCACTTTTCAACCCAGGCACCAAAAATAATCCTTGCCCTGACACTACCAGGTCAGATCCAGAAAACCACTCTTTTCAACTCCTTCTTTACTAACTCTATAGCTGAACTAAATAAGACCTTTCGAATTAACCCATCCACACAGCTCAGTCACTCTACCCCAGCCACTAAACCCAACCCTCCCCCCACCTTTGAACTTAAACCAGTCTCTACCTCATATATAAAAACACTTCTCAGCAAACTGAAACCTTGCTCTAATGCTCCAGATAACATTTCATCCAAATTCTTACAAATTGCTGCAGATGGAATCGCCCTCCCCATTAGTATCCTAATCAACAGATCCATAAAGGAATCATATGTCCCCAAGCTGTGGCGTTCTGCCTTTATACATCCTGTCCACAAAGGTGGTATAAATAATACCTCAAACTTTCGCCCCATAGCCATCCTCTCCCCAATATCAAAAATATTGGAAAAATGCATTCACATTCAGTTAATGTCCTTCCTTATCAAAAAACACCTCATCTCTCAAACCCAACATGGTTTCCGCCCTGGCCATAGCACTATAACTGCTCTACTCTCATTCCTAGATATAGTCAACCGTGCCCACGATACTGGTAAAATAGTTTCAACAGTTCTACTAGATCTCTCCAAGGCTTTCGACATTGTCTCCCATACTCATCTCCTTAGCCACCTTGCTAACCTCAACCTCTCACACAATACATTATGCTGGTTCTCAAGTTACCTTTCCAATAGATCTCAAGCTGTAAAATGGAGGAAAGACACCTCTAACTTCCTTCCTACCCCCACTGGAGTTCCCCAAAGTTCCATTCTTGGCCCTATGCTATTCAACATCTTTATCAATGACTTCCACTTTGCCATCCAAAATACTAAAATTGTACAATATGCTGATGACTCTAGTTTAATCTGCTGTGCCACCAACCTCCCAGAACTTCTATCATACACACAAACAGCTTTCTCCACCACTGAGAACTGGATGCTCCAAAACCACCTTTCTCTAAATGCTAACAAATCCAAAATACTACTCCCCCCCCTCAAAATCCTTCTCTCTTGACAAAAACTCCTTCCAAATTAGAAGCCATAACAATTCAACCATAGAAATTGTTCCCTATGCCAAACTACTTGGCGTCACTATAGATGAAAACCTAAAATTTGACACCCATATTCAACTCAATATCAAGAAAACACATCAAAAACTTGGCCTGCTATGCAGAAACATCCACTATCTCTCTCCTCCTTCTAGACAAACCCTCGCCACTACCTATCTTCTTCCCTCACTAATGTATGGTGCCCCTCTATTAACTAACTTATCTGCCTCCATTTCCTCAAAAATGGAAAGTTGTTGTAATAAAATTTCAAAATTCGCCATCAAAGCCAAACTCTCCTCCCACCATTGCTCTGCCCTCTACTCACTAAACTGGCTAGAACTTCCCAACCTTCTAGACTACCTCCAACTTACCACTGCCCATAGGCTATTATTTAACCCCTCTAAATGTCCTTCACTATCCAACATCCTACAACTTTACACCCCTAACAGGCCAGTTAGATCTGCTCATCTAAACCTACTCACTGTCCACAAACCAAAGCGACCTGCCGGGCAGCACCTCCTATCTTTTTCCTTAGCCAAAAAATGGAATTCTCTCCCTCCCTCTTTACGAATGACAGAAAACCCTGACAACTTCAAAACCCAACTCCATTCCTACTTGTTCTCTAATTGGAAGTGCAACTGCACTTTCCCCTCCTAGCCTTCTACTCTCTCTACACTAATTGTAATTCCATACTACTCCTACTTCCAACAACTTTGCTCCAAGGACTTTACTTATTCTTTACTGTTGTCTTGTGTATATAATGTAAATATTGTAAATAGTTTGCACTTCCTTTTATCCCCCTCCCTAACATTTATGCTTGTTCTTCCACTCTGCCCTAACAAGACTCAAATTCTATGTAACCTTTTTAACCAACCATGTCAATATATGACTCACATGCTATGTAACCACTGTACCTCATACCGTCTCTTATCACAATTTACCAGTATTCATAAAACTTAGTATTATCTGTTCTATATTAATGTATGTATATCTCTGAATCTTAATTTTAATTTTACCTGTTGTTTTTTTAACTTTACTATGTAATGTGGAGCTTTTCTCCCCGGGCCGCCACTGAAAACAGGCTCCTGAGCCCAGTGGACCTCCCCGGTTATCAAACTGAAATAAATAAATAAATAAATAATGACTGCAACAGTGAAACATGATGAACATCCTGCAGTTGAGCCTCTGCCCACTGATTTGGGGTTAGGTGTGGCCAACCTTTTGGGGTTGGTAAGGAGTGGAAGTGCAATATGTATCCTTGGGAAACTATATTTAGAACCCATTTGTCTTGGGTAATGAGTTCCCAGTTTTTTGCATGGAGGGCGATCTTCCCCCCTAAAGGAACAGTCAGTTGAGCAGGGCTTGGAAGGTTTAAGGTTAAGCCATTGAGACAGTTTACTATAGGAGGGGTGTCTTACCACTTCCAGCTTTGGAAGCGGGAGCTCCCCACTGCTTAAACCTGTGAGCACCTTGAGACTGAAGCCTGGGTGGTGAGATGGTCCTGGGTTGGACTGAGAAGGCCTGGGAGAGACAGGAAAGGACCAATTCTTAGAAGGCCAGTGCCTACTAAACATGGAAGGCTGTACTTGCAGGAAATCTAACAGTTTGTATAGATTTACTTCTTTTGATTTGTTGCCAAACAGGCGGTCTTGGTTCAAGGGAGCATCCAGTAATTTAGCTTTAACAAGATCTGGCAAAGATTGCTCCTTAAGCCAAACATGCCCTCTAAGTACAGACCCAGTGACAGCAGCCCTGCAAGATGCCTCTAAGGAATCAAAACCACATTGCAAAGTGTGTTTACCAACAAGTTCAGCAGAATGCATTAAATCTTGTAATTCTTTATTTTCAGTACAGTCAGGAATCAACTTAATTTTCTGTTTAAGTAATCCAATAATATGCTGCTGATACTTTAACATATGAAACTGGAAGTTTAAGGCCCCAATGGCTAAAGTAGCACAAGTGTATACCTTCTTACCCCATCTGTCCAGGGCCCTGGAATCTCTATCAAAGGGGGGAAGGGTTTTTGGCAGTAGTAGCCTTAATGCCTTTGGGTCCCTGTGAAATGGTCTCTGGATCCACAGTAGGATTCTTAAAGAGGAAGTTGTGAGAGTCGGGTACTCAAATACCGGTCAGGTTTCCTGGGAGCCAGAGGTAAAGTGCCTGGGGCCAGGCTAGATTCCATGAAGGCATCATCTACAATGTCCAGTACAGGAAGGATAGCTAAAGGCCTGTGTTGAGGTCGGAGTAAAAATTTCCTAAGCTTCTTTTTGGAGTCAGAGTAATCGTGGCTTTCCCAGCGGAAATGCTCCCTAAGAGTATGCAAAGTTTCACCAAAACAGAAATCTTCTGGAGGGGAAGCAGAGGGAATGGAGTCCTCTGCATCAGAATCCTCATACGTGGATATGGGCAAATCCTAGTCATCAGAAGAAACAGAAATGTCAGAATCCTGATCAGAAGGAAAATCAGTTCTAGGTCTCTTACAGGGAGAAGGGTGGCTTCCCCTGATTAGAGTAATAAGGTCTTCAGCCATTCTTATCATTTGTTTTTTAGGCACAGGGGCCTGACCATGCAGTCTGGGTGTTGGTTTTCTAGGTGTGGATCAAGTTTTAGGCCTTGAAGAAGAAGAAGACAGCGTCGGTTTGATGTGCAAGTCAGTAGGCATGAATACACCCTCAGAAGCCGGTGCCTGCACAGCGGCTCCGGACCCATCCAAGGTAGAGATATCCCCAGGGTCCATAGTCGAAGAAGCATCTCGCGGCATACCAGACTCAGAATGGGTCTCAGCACAGGCCTGTGACTCTGAAGTAGTGGGTATCAGGGGCTGCGAAAGCACCTGAGTACCAGTGAACTGGCGACTAGCTTAAAAGCGTTGTCGGCAGCTTTGGAGCTATGGGGTCCGTCTCTGTCTTTATCTGTACGTTTTTTTCAGAATGTCAGTAGTCGGATGGCTTACCAAAGCCATTTCTGGATAACTGAACAGAGTATCAAAATAGTTATTTATTTATTTTATTTTTTTATTTTACATTTGTTGACCAGGCTAGTCTAACTGGATATATGTCCATTTTCAGTAGAGGCCCGGGGAGAAAAGCTCCAAGCATGACCATTGACAAAGTTAACAATATAAAAAGACATGAAAAATCACAACACAGAGGTAGCATTGGTCAAAAGAACAATTATAATAATAAAATTATAAACTATAACAATTTTAGTAAAAATTATACTAAACAATTATACAAAACATACTAGAAGGTATAAGCAAGACTCAGTTAAGAGAGAAAGAACCTACATTTTATCCTCATATTACAAAGAAAAGAGTAACAACTAGATTTGGAGGCATAGGTCAGAGGAGTAGGGATAGGAGTAAGAGCAGGAAGGGGAAAAAAATATCAGTCTGGGTTAGGCACATGGACAAAGCCAATAATTTTTCAGATGTTCTTTAAGATGTTTTTTAAATAGAGAAGTAGAAGCAAGGGTTGATTATTCTGAAGGAAGCTGATTCCAGTTTTTCCCTGCAGTGTTTGAGAAAAGTGAATCACCAAGCTTTGTTGTTAGCTTTGATTGAGGAAACTAGAAGCTTATTAACAGAGCGTAGTGTAGCTAGATTTTTATATGGTGTAATTAGATTAGTGAGGATAGGGGTGTGGTTAGGGTGGTATAGGATCTTTTGAGTAATAAGTAATTGTTGACAGAGTATATGGTTTTGCAATTCTAGCCATCCAAGTTGTTTGAGGTTGAGGCAGTGGTGAGTTTTAAAGGGGGAGCATGTGATGAGTCTAGCTATGCTATTATAACAGGTGGAGAGTTTAGAGGGGTTGTTTTTGGATAGGTTAGTATATATAACAGAGGCATAGAAAAGGGTGGAAATGAGGTGGGTATGGGCAATAGTTTTCCTTGCAGAAGGGGTAAGGAAGGGTTTAATTCTATAGAGGGTACCAAGTTTTTTTGTTAACAGACTTTATGGTGGAGTTGATGTGGTCACCATAGCTGAGAGGATTATCAATTGTTACACCTAGTAGGCGGGTTGTAGTATCTGGGGTTATGTTGGTATCATTGTTAGAGGTTACAGAGAAGAATGAATTAGGTGATTTATGAGTTGGAGTAAAAAGCAGTAGTTTTATTTTTTGGGGATTTAGGAGAAGGCAGTGTTGCATAACCCATTTTTCAACATTATGAAAAACAGTTTGGGTGAGGGAGTGGAGAGAGGCTATATTCTTGGCTGTACAGATTAAGGTGGAGTCGTCTGCATATTGAATGCATGTGGCTTGAGGTGTTCATGTGTAGATTGTTAATAAATAAGGAAAAGAGTAGGGGACCTAAGATAGAGCCCTGGGGTACTCCAATATTTACTGGGAGTAGTGAAGACAGATTGTTATGCCAAAGTACTGCTTGCTGATGTGAAAATGAACTGACGATGAATAGTTAGAGAAATGAGTAAGGCACAAAACCGACAGTGAGAGATGTTGTGGTCTGGGCCTAAGCAAGGAATGCAGTACGAATGAAAATCTTTAGGAGGTATTTGTTTTCCACAAGAAATACAATTGTTAACTTTTACTGACGTCGGTTTAGAGCAAGAAAAAGGATCCCCAATGGGGTACTTTGCTTTTTCGAAGACTTCGGATCTGAAACTCGAAAACAAAAATTTCAGGAGTTGGCCAACCGGCACTTGCGAACTGCTTCTGCATCGGGCACCACACGGCAAGAAAGACTGATGTAATGCCATCGGCTGCATGCTTTACACCCCTGACTACCTGACGTCATGGGAGATGAGACAGCAACCGACACAGGTCCCATGACTTTGATAATCAGGCCGACTGAGGGGTACCTACAAGCAAACAACCCAAATGTAATGACTGCAACAGTGAAACATGAAGAACATCTACCTTATCCTATTCATTCTGTCTGCCCAATCTAACTTATGGGTCAGACTCCCCAAACTACAAGATAACTGGGTGGCATCACTACAGGATGCCCCTGGGGATAATATCTCCAAAGAAAGCATTATACATTGGTACAGCATGTAATTTGCAGTGCTTACAAAAATATGCAGTGGAAAACATGTTGCTGCTAAACAAACCTATTCAGCTGAATTTCTAAAAGCTGAAGAAGTGGCTAAAGATCTTGTGGAATGGGTCTCTTGAGTTTACATGGTAAATGGTGAATGTGAATCGGAAAGCCACCTCTTGTGACGCCCCCCAATTTATTGGCTGCAAATGAAAAGAGCCAGGAAATGGCCCTGAAAGATCTGTTTCAGTGTAGGTATTTTTTTTACACAAACTTCTTTATTAAATTATCACATATAACATAGGCAATCTTATGTTTATATAAATGAAAACAAACCATCCTGATACAATTCTAGTTGCAAACATTATACATTACAAGCCATGCCAACACAACTGTAGTTGCAAACATACATCACTTATCTATCCAGTCACTGTTAGTCAAACATTACACAGCTCAATCAAATACTGCCTCCTTTTAAAACTCGGTCCTCCTCTGCATGTACTGCTCCCACAATTCCCATTTTTTTGCTATGTAATTTGCTCCTACTCTTTTCTAAAGAGCCCAATTCCAGTTGTTTTGTCTCTGCTACTATATTCACTACTTCTAACACAACTGGTTTAGTCTGACTTCCAATTTCTAGTAATGGCATTTTTGGCAGCCACCATAATTAGACTCAGCAAGGCCTTACTATGTCTAGACAATTTTGATTCTCTATCATAATTCAAAAAATTACTTCTTAATTATACCAATTTGCTCACCCAGTATCTCTGACAAAGCAGTCCACAGTGAATCTTTAACTCTGCCAGCTTATTACAGTATTAGAAAATTTGTTCCCACTTACCTTTTTGCCCACATCACACCTCTAACATTTGCTGTCTACCTGAGAAAAACAAAATCATTGGAGTCTACTTGGGGTATAAAAATACCTATGTAAACACTTCCAAGGAAAGATCCTAAATCTTTTTGCACTTTGTTGCATATTTGGGAGAGATACATATATCCCCATTGTTTCTTTGTGAATGTTTTACCCAATCTCTATTCCCAATCCTTTCTAACCTCCTCTGACTGATTCTTATAGTTATCAAGCAATATTTTATATGCACTCACAATGGATAATTGGCTAGGCTTAAAATGGCTCGCAAGGGCAGTTAGCCTAGTACTAACCTATGAACCTATGCTCTACTAATTATTCCTTTTTTAATGTCAGTTTCTGTTCTAGATTCTACCAAAACTCTATCAGTGTTGGTCTTTTATTTAAGACCCCCCCCTTATTTATTTCTCTTTGCCTATACTCTGATATCAATCCTTGACAGGGAAGGCAATCTCTAACTTGCAGTCCAAATAAATACTTGGCATATTTCCATTCTATTAACTTTCCCTCTCTAGTTATTTGTTCTTAATACCTTGGTTCCTTTGCCAGTTTTCTCCAATAAATTGCAGCCCCGTCTTGCCTATTGTCTGTACCCGTAATTGCAGTCATCCCTATCGGCAGAATCTCCTTTCTCCATTCTCGTGTTGGCTTAGTTCTTCGAATACTTTCTGTTACTTTATGAATATAATATTCTGTATTATTACGGTTACTCTCCTTGAAGGTCTGCATCCAAAAGTGAAGGTAAAATTTTAGTTGTCTATGCATGTGCAGAGTATGTAAGATATATTCACCTTTACCTGAATGATTTGGAAAATGACTAGTAAGTGAATCAGCTGATTCATGCTTCACTCAGAAAGCCACCTTTGGAAGAAAAGAGGGACTGGTACTAAGTGATTCTCTCTGTGAAGCACCAAATAAGGAACTGTAGCAGCTAGGGCCTGTAATTCAGGCACTCTTCTGGCAGAAGCCACCAGGAAAGAAACTTCATGGGTGCAGAGGATGCTGGCTCAAATGGAGGTTTTGATACGTCTTCTAGCATGAAATTGAGATTCCATGGAGGCACTGAATCCCCAACTATGGGCTAAAGTAACATTGCATGAGTACCACATAAAGGTTGGTGACATTTAGCATGGTGCTTAGCAAAGTTTGTAACTTCTTCCTGGTGTATAATGTAGATGGGTCTTCTCAGAGTAGCAACTGCCCAAGGCATCAAGTTCTTCTAAAATACAGTCACATTAGTGCTGTACTTTAAAGCACTAAGCACAAAACTCCATGAAGCATATACCCACTTCCCTAATCCGTCCCGATCCTAGGATTACTTATTAGGTGGATTGAGAGTACCTGCACCCTCTGTCAGCTCTGAGTAGCTGTTGTCACAATAATGTGATTGACCAATGGACACCTAGCCAAATGCTGCCCGCCCTGGGGGCAGTGGGGTGGCTAAGAATTTTCTTTGGTTTCTGAGGTACTGATTCATATGTATTGGGCGACTGCCATGATCTTCTAATGGCCAGATCAATTAAAACAGTCTCCCAAAGTGACCATTCAAGAAACAGAGGATGGCAAGTCATAGGCCTCAAAAAGAACCTCCTCCTGAAAGGGTGGGTCTGTGGGCCATGACCTCCTATGCCACATCAGCTCAGAGATCTCACTGAAAGTGGTGTCTTCCACAGGGGACTGCTGGAGAATGCTCTCAATCCTCAGAGTCTGTATCCGAAGTCAGCGACTCGGATGGAGTTATGGCCCATCTCCACACAGGACACCTGCTGTTGAGCAGTGCTTTTGAGGCCTGACCATTGGATGCATGCTGGTGCTCAGACAAAGAAAAGAGGGAATCATGGGGTGGAGCTGATCTCTAGAAGACTGAATGTTTAACCTTGATGAGTATGAAATAATCCTCTCCATAATATAGGAAAACCATACCAAACTTAGCTGGATCCAAGGAACCTCCCTGAAAAACTGGATCCATTCCTCCCAAGGGAGTAACAGGCAATACAGAGGAGGGCATCCCCAAAGAAGAAAGGATGGAACACTTCAAGAAGGAGACTGGCACTAACAACTCGAAGGTCAGGGTCTCAGACACTTACAAGGGTGCCATATGAGAAAACTCTGATAAAGGTGCTGTAGACAAGGCATTTAATCTATGGTCCTGAGACAAACTTGGCTCTGCATCTCAGAGTAAAGAAACTGAAGAAAAAGTCTTCAAGTTCATGATCGACTCCTTTGCCACCAGTGCATTAACACTCACTGGGGAAGGAAGCGGTACAGGGGATGCTGGGCTAGCCCTATCAACCACTGATGCCAAAGAGGACAGGAGGACCTCCATCTTTGTTTGTGTCTTGAGACAAGACTGTATCATGCACTCCAGATCTGCTTTGGACATGCTTTGGTTAGACCTGAAGAAGTGGAATAAAGAAGTTGAAGCTCATCAAGGGGGAATCCAGATGTCCTCATAACAGATTCTTTAGGGATCTGTTGGGGAGAATGACTGTCTCAGACAGCTGTGGAAATGAAGCAAGACAGCATGTCAGAGTCAATAATGACAGACTCAGTTCTCATCACTTTCACAGTTCAGAACGGCTTTAAATCCATGGATCTTTCTTTTTCGCAATTCTGCCTCCTTAGATTCATTTCTATAAGCATGTTTTTCCTTGTCAACATTTTTCTTGGACTTTTCTTCTGGATCTGGGGTCAATAGCCCTTTGATTACTAGCTTATTCTTCCTATCAGAAAGAGCTTAGGGCCCAAAGGCCTTACAATTAAGACAATCTGCTAACAGGTGCTCCACTTCCAAGGACACCACACAACTTATGAATGTCTTGGGGTGGAATTTTACGGCCACATTTCAGGCATTAAAAAAATCTTTTCCTTTTCTTTCTCCACAGTGTTAGCATACTCCCATACATTCATCCACCCCCCACCCCAGAACAGAAAGTTCTTAGTCAGCACCAGACAATAAGTATAAAAGCCAAGCTACTCAAATAGCAAACTATCTGGGAAAAATGTAGAAAATGTACAATTGTGTAAGTTTCACTTACTACAACAGTAGATGTTTAAAGTCATCACTGCTGCAATAGCCTAAAGCTATATAGGTTATATCCTGCCTAGGATACAACGGGAGGCCATTCTCCAAGTGCCTCTGGCTCTTCTCTACACATGCTCCTAGGCTGCTGTGACACGACCTCCAAGGGAGAAAACAGCAACCTGGAAACCAAAAATACTTAGAACTTTCTTGCTCCCCCAAAAGGGAGAGAGTCTACCATCCTGAAATGAATGGAAATGTTAGGGACACACAACTTTATTGAAAAAAAATCACAATATACAAAAAAACTGGGGATGGCAGGGGTGAAGGAGCATCTATTGCAACAGTGCCGACTTTGAACATCTACTGCTTTAGTAAGAGCAACTTGCACAATTGTACTATGTTCACCAGTATCACTAGTACCCTAAAACCATATGGGTAGATTACCATATCTTAACCAAACTGGGAAGAGGAAGGATTAGGATCCAGGAGCCCTAGGAGTATGGTCCTTGCAAAGCTTGTTCTGGATATAGAGAAGGAATCCAGTTTGCAACGATCTGTTGAAGTACATACAGAGGACCAAGGAATCTGCTTCTAAAGTCCACTCCTTTCTAGTATGCCATCAAAGAAGATATGGCTCTAGTAGAATGTGATTTAATTATGCCTGGAAAAGATTTATCATGGTGGGAGTAACAAAAGGCAATAGCAACAGACAACCATCTGGAATGCTCTGTTTTGACACTGGTTGCTCTTTGCTTCATCACTGGAGATAAAAAATGCTCAGCTTTCCTGAAGGACACAGTTCTGTCAAGATAATACCAGAGTTGCTTATGCATGTCCGGAATATGAATAATCCTCTACCCATGATTTTTTAGGTTCTGAACAGAAACCAAGCAGACTCATAGCTTAATTCAAAGTAAACTCTGAAACAACTTTTGGCAGGAATGAGACATCTGTTCTCAAAGTAACCCAATCTCTACAAAATACTAAACAGGGTCCACCCATTATAACAGCCTGCATCTCAGATGCTCTTCTTGCACATCAGAACAATAAGTAAGAGGTTTCACATCAAGAGCTGCAAATCAGCCTGAAGAGGTGGTTCAAAGGATATATAGTTAACTTTTTAGCACAAAATTAAGATCCCAGGAAGATGTCACCTGTATCCATGGTGGTCTAACATATAAAACCATTTCAAAAATTGTCTAATCAAAGACAGAGAAGAAAGAGGAGGATCCATGAGCAGAAAAGGTGAAATGGACAAATGATGAACCTTGACAGAGGAATAATAAAAGGCCAGAGAAAGTACAGTTGTGTACACTTACCATAAATGTAGATGTTCAAGTGTATTCACTGTTGCAGTGATCACATTTGGGTTATCTGCTTGCAGTAGCCCTCAGTCAGCCTGATTAACAAAGTCTTGGGTCCTGCGTTGGTTGCGGTTTCTTCTTCCATGACATCAGGTAGTCAGGGGTATAAAACATGCAGCCGATACCATTACATCAGTTTTTCTTGTCCCAGATATCAGGTGCCCCCTTAATGGGAAGCAATAAAATATAAACGTATATATATATATATATATATATATATATATATATATATATATACACACATATACACACACACACACACACATACACAAGGTTATACCTCCAATAAAAAAGCAAATACACCAAAAGGCTTAAAAAAGTCAGGGGGCTGGAAGGAGGGTAACCAGGACTGCAACAGTGAATACACTCGAACATCTACATTTATGGTAAGTGTACACAACTATACTATGTTCTTCGTGTTTCACTGTTGCAGTCATCATTTTTGGGTAGATTCCCAAAGCTAAGGATGGGAGGAGGAATTCAGATAGCATTATGACCAGTTATAAGGCTCTGCAAGACTGCAGTGGCAAAACCAGCTCTGGATTTAGAGAAAATTGACAAATGGTAATGCTTGGTGAAAGTATGCACAGAACTCCAGGTAGCAACTTCTAGGATGTCCCTGGTAGGTTCACCTCTAAGAAAGGCTGTACAGGTAGATGCAGCCCTGGTTGAATGAGGTCTGATCCCCTGTGGGATAGGTGTTCCATGGTGCTTACAGCAGAAATGAATGCAATGGCCTATCCATTTGGAAATAGTTTGCTTTGAAATAGACTTCCCCTCTGCCCCTGCAGCAAATGCCACCAGCAGTTGCTCAGATTTCCTTTGAGGTTTAGTCCTGTCCAAGAAAAATCTAAATTGTCTGTGCACATCTAAGGAGTGCAGTATCCATTCCCCTTTGTTCTGTGGATTAGGAAAGAAGGTTGGCAAATGAATGGACTGATTAAGAGCCACACTAGATACCAACTTCGGCATGAAGGAGGGATTGGTTCTGAGGGACACCCTGTCCGCAAGAAAGATGATGAAAGGCTCCACTGCCATACAGGCCTGTAATTCAGATACCCTTCTTGCTGAAGTGATTGCTAAAAGGAAAGCTGTTTTCCAAGAAAGGAATTTTAAATCTGCACTAGCAGCTGGCTCAAAAGGAGGAAGAGTGAGTTTCTCCAATACAAAGTTAAGGTCCCAGGCTGGAGTTGCGGCTCTCCTGGGTGGTCTTAAATTTTTGGCCCCCCTGAGGAACTGCTTGAGCAGTGGATAAGAGAAGAGGGGCGGGTTCTCTGTTATAATGACCTGAAATGGCTGAGGCGTAAATTTTGATGGAGGAAAAAGAAAGGCCCTTGTGAAGCATCTCAGTTAAGTATTGTAGAATCTGAGGTAAGTTAGGTGCTGCTGTGCTCATCCCTTGAAATTTGTTCCAGACACAGAATCTTTTCAATTTTTCAGCACAAGATTTTCTGGTACTAGGCCTCATTGCCTCTAAAATGATATCCATCACTGGTTTACTAAGGGATGGTAAAGGAGAGATTAGGTAATTAGCCATGCTGCTAAGTTCAGGGTTTGAAGCTGAGGGTGCAGATTCTGGTTCTCCTGCTGAGACAACAGGCTAGGGGTCTGAAGCAGGAGCCATGAGGCCAGCAGTGACACACTGTGCAAGAGGGGGTACCAGTGTTGGCGTGGCCAGTCTGGTGCAATCAATATCATCCTTGGTTTGTTCTGCTTGATCTTTAGTAGTACTTTGGAGACGAGAGGCAGCGGAGGAAAGACAAACCGATAGGTTTTTCCAGCTGAAGTACAGAGCATCCACTTTCCAAGCTTGTTTGTGGGGAGTCCTTGTGCAAAATTTGTCTAATTGGTAGTTCTGGGGGGAAGCAATCAGGTCTATATCTGGGCTCCCCCATTTGTTTGTCAACATGTTGAAGGTCTTTGGTTCCAGTTTCCACTTGTGTGGGTCCATGAAATTTCTGCTTAGTCCATCTGCCAGTGTATTTAGTTTTCCTGGTAGGAATTGAGTTTGTAGATGCACTTGGTAGCTCAAGGCTGTGTTCCACAGTGCCATGGCTAGTCTGCAGAGGGAGTAAGAATGGGTACCCCCCTGCTTGTTTATGTACCACAACAGTGGTGTTGTCTGTCTTTACCATTAATTGTCGTGGAAGAATGTGGTCCTTGAAGGCTGTCAGAGCGTTCTGTACAGCTAACATTTCTTTTTGATTGATATGCAGGTGCATTTGACTTGGGTTCCATTTGCCTTGAATGCACTTCCCTGTCAGGTGAGCTGATGCGTCTGTTAGGGTTTGGGTGGCAGGGGGTAGAGT
The DNA here is from genome assembly GCF_019279795.1 of Protopterus annectens. Classification (NCBI taxonomy): domain Eukaryota; kingdom Metazoa; phylum Chordata; order Ceratodontiformes; family Protopteridae; genus Protopterus; species Protopterus annectens. The sequence continues at coordinate 717,495,336 of NC_056737.1, forward strand.
GAATGGTAGTTCCTTTTTTGGTGGCAGGCCTCTGCCCACCAAAGGAACTCTAACGATAGGCAAGGTATGACAGGAATCACTGCTTCTAGATCCTGAGAATGTTGACGCCATAGGCTTTTTAGATACCAGTGTAGTTTCCTCATATGCAGTCTTGCATATGGAATTAGAAGAATGCAGGAGGCCAAGAACCCCAAGGCTTGCAGTATTTGCCTTGCAGATAGCAGGGTTTTTGTGGCCACTAGTTTGAAGTAGATTGTGAAATGAATTTGCTTCTCTGGCATGAGGAAAGCCATCTGGGAAGTTGTATTCAAGCTTGCTCCCAGGAATATAATTTGTTGACAGGGTACCAGGTGTGATTTCTTTTCATTTATGGTGTACTCCAGACAAGTTAGCACCCTTTGTACAAAAGCCAGGTGATTCAAAAGTATGTCCTAGCTTTCTGCCTGAATCAGACAATCGTCCAGGTATGGATATATTTGAATATTTCTTTGCCTGCAAAATGCAATGACTGGAGCTAGGCACTTTGTGAATACCCTGGGCGCAGTAGATAAGCCAAAGGGCAGTGCAGAGAACTGATAGTGCATGTAGCCTGCTTTGAAGCGTAGGTATCTTCTGCAAGATTTCCTGATTGGGATGTGCAGGCATGCTTCCTTTAAATCGAATATTGCCAACCAGGCATCTTTGCCTAGCATTGGAAGCAACTGGTGAAGAGTTAGCATCTTGAATTTTGGAATCACCAAAAAAGTGTTTAAAGTAGACAGGTCCAGTACAGAACGTCATGAATTGTCTTTTCTGGGTACCAGGAAAAGTCTTGAGTAGAAACCTTGTCTTTTTTCCTCTTCTGGTACCGTTTGAATAGCCTTTATGCTTAAGAGAGAGAGAGAGAGAGAGAGAGAGAGAGTACTTGCTTTTGAGCCTCTGCCCACTGATTTGGGGGTAGATCTGGCCAACTGTTTGGGGTTGGTAACGTGTGGAAGTGAAATCTGTATCCTTGGGAAACTATATTTAAAACCCATTTGTCCTGGGTAATGAGTTCCCAGTTTTTTGCATGTAGAACAATCTTCCCCCCAAAGAGGCAGTCAGTTGAGAAGTGCTTGGAAATGTTAAAGTTAAGTCATTGAGACAGTTTACCATAGGGGGGGTTTACTACTCCCAGAGCCCCCCACTGCTTAGTCCTGTGCGTACCCTGAACTGAAGCCTGGGTGTTCTGCTGGATCTGGGTTTGGACTGAGAAGGCCTGGAAGAGGCAGGAAAGGACCAATTCTTAGAGGGCCAATGCCTACTAAATCTTGTAGGTTGTACTTGTAAGAAATCTTTAACAGTTTGCATAGATTTAGCTTTTTCCTCCACCTTTTTAAGAACTTCTGCCTTGTTGCCAAACAGGCGGTCCTGATTTAAGGGAGCATCCAGTAATTTAGCTTTAACATGATCTGGCAAGGATTGCTCCTTAAGCCAAGCATGCCTTCTAAGTACAGACCCAGTGACAGCAGCCCTGCAAGATGCCTCTAGTGAATCAAAACCACAGTGCAATGTGCATTTTCCAACCTGTTCAGCAGAATGCATTAAATCCTGTAAATCCTTATTTTCAGCACAATAAGGAATCAGCATCATTTTCTGTTTAAGCAATCCAATAATATGCCGCTGATACTTTAACATATGAAACTGGCAGTTTAAGGACTTAATGGCCAAGGTTGCAGAAGTGTATACCTTCTTACCCCATCTATCCAGCGCCCTGGAGTCTTATCAGAAGGGTAAGATTTTTGGCAGTAGTAGATTTAATGCTCTTGGGTCCCTGTGAAATGGTTTCAGGATCCGCAGTAGGATTTTTGAAAAGGAACTTGAGAGAGTCAGGAACCCTGTAATATCCATCGGGTTTTCTGGGAGCAGGAGGTAGAGAGTCAGAGGCCAAGCTAGATTCCGAAAAGGCATCATTAACAATGTCTAGTACAGGAGGGATAACTAAAGGCCTGTGCTGGGGCAGGAGTAAAAAATCCCTAAGCCTCTTTCTAGAATCAGAGAAATCCTGACTTTCCCAACAAAAATGCTCCCTAAGAGTATGGAAAAGTCTAGCCAAAAGAGAAATCCTCTGGGGGGAAGCAGAGGGAATAGAGTCCTCAGAATCAGAATCCTCATAGGTAGACAAGGGTAAATCCTGGTCATCAGAAGAAACAAATTTCAGAATCCTGGTCAGAAGTATCATAAGCAAATTCAGTCCTAGGTCTCAGAGGGGGAAGTTTGGCTTCCCCTGATTAAAATAACAAGGTCTTTAGCCATTCTTATTTGTTTTTTAGGCATAGAGGCCTGACCATGCAGTCTGGGCGTTGGTTTTCTAGACATGGTTCGAATCTTAGGCCTTGAAGAAGAAGATGGCGTCGGTTTGATATGCAAGTCAGTAGGCCTGAATACACTTACAGAAGCCGGTGCCTGCACAGCGGCTCAGGACCCATCCAAGGTAGAGACATCCGCAAGTTCAACAGTTGAAGCACCTCGCGGCATACTAGACTCCGAATGGGTCTTCAGTAGACGCCTGCAAACCTGAAATAGTGGGTATCAGGGGCTTCGAAAGTGCCTCACTGCGTACCGGCGAACTGGCGACTGGCTCAGGAGCAGTGTCGTTGGCAGCTTTGGACCTAGGTGGCCTGTCTCTGTCTTTATCTTTGCGTTTTTTCAGAATGTCGGTAGTCGGATGTCTTACCAAAGACATATCTGGATAATTAAACCGAGCACCAAAATATTTAGAACCGAAAATATACCGACAATGGATAGTTCGTTGTTTAAATAAGGCACAAAACCAACAGCGAGGTACATCGTGGTCAGGGCCTAGGCAAGGAATACAGTACAAATGAAAATTTTTATGAGGTATTTGCTTTCCACAAGAAATGCAATTATTTACTTTTACTGACATCGGTTTAGAGCAAGAAAAGGTTTCCCCAATGGGGTACTTAGCTTTTAGTTGAAGACTTCGGTTCTGAAATTTGAAAACGAAAATTTCAGGAGTCGGCCGACCGGCACTTGTGAACTGCTTCTGCTTTGAGCACCACACGGCAAGAAAGACTGATGTAATGGCGTCGGCTGCATGTTCTATACCCCTGACTACCTGACATCATGGAAGAAGAGACAGCAACAGACGCAGGACCCAAGACTTTCTTAATCAGGCCGACCGAGGTCTACTGCAAGCAGATAACCCAAATGTGATGACTGCAACAGTGAAACACGAAGAACATCAGTAACTCAGGCAAATATTTAAGAACCAGTGGAACATAACCCTGACTGGGCTCTGGTTATTAGTGTCTCACCAACTAGAACATATTTTTCTCTTTCTAACATATTTACTGCTTTTGTTTTACTTGGAAATACCCAATGGGCTCAGGACCCACATTCAGTAAAGGCCCTGAAAGATAAACTACAGCACAAAACAATACAACTGAACACTGACAATGAGAATGCTCTATACTCAAGCACAGGAAATGGCAGTTTTATACAGTATATACATAACATGAAGAGCAAGAAATCAGTAGTGATCCAGCTGTGTGGACCACCTTACTGTGGTCCACGACTCTGGAGAGTGATTCGAAGAAGTCAACCAGGTGCAGGAGCAAGATCGGCCCCTCACAAACCCAAACTGTGTGGGGTCCAGTGTTTGAAGGTTGCCAATGTCTTTGTTTATAAGTTCCATGAAAATGTTTCATGGCCTTGCAGATCAGGCTCGTCAGACTGATGAGGCGGTAGTTCCCGGGATCCAAGGTGGTTCCCCCCTTGTGGAGTGGGATAACTGTAGCTGTGCGCCACTCAATGGGCACGAAGACTGAGGTGAGGCTATGATTAAATGTGACACTTAGGTGAGGTGCCAGTTCATTTTGTAGTTCATGTAGTACACAGCCTGGGATGTCGTCTGGTCTCATGGATGCTGTATTCTTAGCTTTGGAGAGTGTGTTTTTTTACCTGTGTGGCTGTTATTACCGGATTTTGGCAATCTTTCAGTACTGAGATGAGCCCTTTAGGGGGTGAGAGGGGGGGTGAAGTTTGCACTGAATCGATCTGCCAGGATATTGGCAGTATCCTTGGGATCAGTATATTTAATGCCATTCTGTTGTAGCTCAAAGCAGATCTGAGTATTGCCATTTAGATTCTTGATGTAGCTATAGAATGCCTTGTTGATTGTCTTTGGAATCTTTGGCAATTTTATTTTCAAAACTAGCTTTGGAGGAGTTTATGAGGGATCTCAGCTTCTTACTGAAGCTGGTAAGTGAGTTTTTTGCATCCTGGGATTTTTCCTCTTTTCTGCAACAGTTTCTTCCTTTTGTTGTAAAGTTTTTTTTATGGCAAGGGACCACCAGATTGGCTTCCTTTTTTTTGGAGGAGAGAGTCTTTGGTTCTATTGGGGATGGCACGATTCACGCACGAGTGGATGTGCTCGTACAGTGCCTTAGTGTAGGATTCAGCAAACTTTCAGTTCCCATCTGCATGGGTGTCATGAAGTTTGTCACTTATGACTTCAGTAGCATGAAGTTGGCTTTGGAGAAGTTTTTTATGGAGGTTTCCTTACTAGGGGGGGGGTGGTGTTAGGATGTGGATGTCAAGGATGATTAGCTTATGGTCAGATCTGACCAGCAAGGGGGTGACCATAAGTGTGGAGCATCGATTTCCCATTTGTTAATGACCAGGTCTAGGATATTGGAGCCCCTGGTGTGACTAAGGATTAGTTGATCCAGGGCACTGGAATTTATGAATTCCAAAAACCGTTGGGCAAAGGTATTGGTATATGAGTAGTTTTCCCAGTTAATGGCAGGGTAGTTGAAATCACCAGGTATTAGGGTGTTTGGTTGTATCTTAATATTTTTCCAGTACGTTTAGAAAGGTGTAGGGAGAATCTTGGGGCATGGTGGGGGATCTGTAGCAGGCTACAATTTGGATTGCAATCTTACCTAGTGCTATAGTTGCACCTGGAGAATTTCAGACGCACTGTGTTGGGCAACTAGCCTGGTGATGTGAATATCCTTGGTGAATATGGACACTCCTCCACCTTTAGTGTTTCGGTCCAGGTTTGGTGTCCGAAAAGTGTGGTAAGATTTGTAGCCTGGTATTGCAGGGGTGCTCTCTGGAGCCTTGAACCAGGTCTCAGTTACTGAACAGATATCGATGTTCTCCATTTTTAGGAGTGTCACGAGAGAGAGCATTTTGAGGTTTAGACTTCTAGCATTGAGTAGCATTACCTTCAGATTTTGCATGCTTGTACCTGTTATGGTGGTGGTTTTATCCTTTGAACTTTGCCTAAAAAAAGCACTACAGGGGTGGCAAGAGCCTTAGCCAGTAACCTGAACCCCAGGGTAACAGGTGCAGACCATCTTTGGTAAAGCAACATGGTAGGCATCTTTTAGGTCAAGTGTCACCAGCCAAGCATTTTGTGCAGGCATAGACAGGAGCTGTTGCAAGGTTAGCATTTTGAATCTGGGGACCACTAAAGAGGTGTTCAGTTTGAATAGATCCAGGATGGGCGCCAAGTGCCCTCTTTCCTGGGAACAAGGAACAGTCGGGAGTAAAAACTTTTTACTGTTTGATCCAGAGGGACAGGTTCTACTGCCCCCTGGGATATTAGTGTTTTTACTTTTAATGCCTCTGCTCACTAGTTTGGGGGGAGGTCTGGGTACCCTCTTGGAAATGGGAGTTCACTGAAGGAGAATCTGTATCCCTGAGAAATTATTTTTAATACCCATTGGTCCTTGGTTATAGAGACCCAATTGTCCTTGAAGAGGGTGAGCCTTCCTCCTAGTTTTAGATGAGTGAAAGGAGGGCAGAAGGGGAGGGAGAGTCATTGTGAGTGCTTACCATAGAAGCTTGGCTTAGAAGTCCCTGCCTTACAGGCAGAAGTCGTCCAGTGTTTGCTTCTTTGTTGGCCCTGGGATAGGGGCCTGGATGTCCTGTCCCTGTGGGGCTTACTTTGGGCCCTGTCTGTTGGGTGCAGGGAAGGCCCAGTGCTTAGAGGTGAAGTTCCTGCTGAATCTGGGAGGTTGAACGTGAAAGAAATCTTTTACTGTTTGCATAGATTTTGCTTGGTCTTCCATCCTTTTAAGCACCTCTTCTGCTTTTTCCCCAAACAGGCATTCCTTATCTAGAGGTGCATCAATACGTTTAGAATTGACATGATCATGGAGAGGCTGTTCCTTCAGCCATGCATGCCTTCTAATAACAGATCATGTCACTGTTGCCCTGCTAGAGGCTTCTAGGGCATCATAACCACATTGTAATGAGTGCTTGGCCACTTGACAAGCAGAGTGTAGTAATTCTGCCAGCTCTTTTGAGTTGGCACCGTCAGGAGAGGTAGCAATCTTCAACTTTAATTGTTCCCAAGTGTTGCTGTTGATATTTTAACATATAGAACTGACAACTGAGTGCTCTGATAGCTACGGTTGCAGAGGTGTACACTTTCTTACCCCATCTGTCCAAAACTTTGGAGTATTTGACAGAAAGAAGAGTATTCTTGGCAGAACTAGTCTTAGCTCCTTTGGGTCTCTAAGTAATGACCTCAGGGTCTGCAGCAAGGTTCCTGTACAGGTATTTGAGAGAATCCGGTACTCTGTAGTACCTGTCAGGTTTAGCTGCAGCAGGAGGGATGGCATCAGGGGCTAAACTGGATTCAAGGAAGACATCATCCACCACTTCTAGAATAGGTGGGATGGCCAGGGGTCTGTGCTGGGGCAGGTCCAGAAACTAAGTTGTTTCTTTGACTGTGAGTAGTCCTGAGATTCCCATTGAAAATGTTCCCTGAGGGAGTGAAGGGTTTCCATGAAGAAGAGGTCCTCTGGAGGGGAGGCAGAGGGGATGGATTCCTCTGCATCTGCATCCTCATACACAGGTAAGGACTGTTGTTCCTCTTCAAAGGCAGAATAATCAGATTCCTCAGACGCTTGGTCTGTCATAATTTCTGGAGATGGAACCCTTTTCCTTTTTGGAGTGGGGCTTTGAGTACCTCAGATAAGGGAGATGAGATCCTCCGCTATTTTAAGCATTTGAGCTTGGGGTGGGGGAGCAACAGCAAGATGGTGGTTAGAAGCAGATTTCCTAGGAGTGGCCTGGCTTCGAGGCCTGAGAGAATCCGTTGGTGTCTGTGAAATGGTAGTCAGAAGATAAGACATCGTTTTTTGTCTAGAATCGGTAGTGCAAATGGCCTCCTTAGAAGGTGGTGCCTGTGTCGCAACTCAGGACCCAACCGAGGCAGAGACAGCCAAAGGCTCAGAAGACGAAGTGGATTTCTGCGGCATACCAGACTCCGAAAGGGTCTCGGCAGAGGCCTGCGTAGAAAGCGAGTTGGGCATCAGGGGCTGCGAAAGTGCCTCACTGAATTCCGGAGAACTGAAGACTTGCTTAGCAGTAGCGTCATATTTTGTCTGGTCTCCGGGGGATGGGCTCAACGGCGTCAGTGGCCTTCCAGGTGCGCTTGGACCCCACCAAACAAAAAAAAAAAAAAAGCTGTCATTAAGGGCGAGTTTGTCAAAGCAGCTTACAGTGCAATGAAAAAGTATTTGCCCCTTCCTGATTTCTTATTTCTTTGCACTGTTTGTCACACTTAAATGTTTCGGATCATCAAACAAATTTAAATATTAGACAAAGACAGACCAAGTAAACACAAAATGCAGTTTTTAAGTAACGATTTTCTTTATTAAGGAAATAAAGTATGCAAATCTACATGGTCCTATGTGAAAAAGTAATTGCCTCTCTTGTTAAATCATTAAGTAACTGTGGTTAATCACATTTTTGGGAAAGCTGAGTTCAATTTCACTAGCCACACCAAGGCCCTGATCACTGCCAGACTGTTGAATCAAGAGATCACAGAAGTAGAACCTGTCAGACAAAGTGATGTAGGCCAAAAGATCCCAAAAAGGAAGACATCATGCCGCAATCTAGAGAAATTCCGAAACAGATGACAAAGTAATTGACAACTATCAGTTTGGAAAAGGTTACAAAGCCATTTCTAAAGCTTTGGGACACCAGCGAACCACGGTGAGAGCCATTATCCACAAATGGAGAAAACATGGAACAGTAGTGAACCTTCCCAGGAGTGGCCGGCCTATAAAAATTACCCCAAGAGTGCAGTGACGACTCATTCAAGAAGTCACAAAATAACCCAGAACAGCATCTAGAGAAATGCAGGCCTCACTTGCCTTAGTTAAGGTCATTGTTCATAACTCAACCATAAGAAAGAGACTGGGCAAAAATGGCATGCATGGCACAATTCCAAGGTGAAAACCACTGCTGACCAAAAAGAACATAAAGGCTCGTCTCACTTTTGCCAAAAAATATCTTGATTATCCCCAAGACTTTTGGGAAAATATTCTGTGGACTAACTAAACAAAAGTTGAACTTTTTAGGGAGGTGTGTTACATCTGGCATAAAAGTAACAGCATTTCAGAAAAAGAATTTCTATCTCTTTCATTTCCCTGCTGCAAAAACAGCGTTTGCACGGTTTTGCACATCCGGGCAGCGCCAGTTAGCTACGGCTAAATTTATCCCAGCTCCACCAAGTCTCCTCTTCAGGTTTTTCCCTTGAAAGTAGTCTAACTGTCAACCTAAGCACTTGCAGGGCAAGGCTCATTACTAACCTCTCACCAACCAAGTGACTAAGCAGCTCACCCTACTATTCAGGCATGACCAAAGGGCAATTTTAGGTATGCTCTCCAGTCCAGCTGGTGAACCTGGGTATCCTGAGGCAATGGTACAACTGCCTCATTTACACAGACATCCCTCTCCTCCTACCACAAATCATTAACATATGCGAGAGATGCAATTATATAGCTAAATTGGAGGCTAAGCTCTCTCCACCGAAGACTGGAACAGGCAGTCATGAGGAGAAGGTTAACACTTGCACCACACCTCCAGCCTCACATAGACGTACTAAACCAGCACTGGCAAAAAATACACAAACACACAAAATCATACTCGGAGGCTCTAAATAAAAACCTGCAAAAGCATCACAGACCTCCAAAGCAGACACCCAAAAAAAATTGAACCTCCTGTCACAAACCAGACAACACAAAATCAGTGTGCTGCACAATCACAGCCCTAAAGGCGAAACAACATACCTAACACACTAGCAATAGGCGACTCTATAGTCAGGCACACTGACATCCCCACTCACTAGGCTGGACAAGGAGAAGGCTACTGTTAGCTGCCTGTCGGGAGCCAGAATCCGCCACATAACACAAGCACTCAGGTCACTCCAGAACAAGTACAAATATGACTCTGTCATTGTTCATGTTGGTGTGAATGACCTGAGAAGTACCTCCCTGGACTACATGAAAAGTGACATGGAAGAGCTCTCTGATCATGTAGCTCAGGTGGGTATGACCCTGACCCTGAGTAGCATCCTACCCTCACCAAGAATGATACTGCAGTATAAAGAAAAACTGATCAATTTCAACAATTGGCTAAGCTTCTGGTGTCATTCAAAGGGGATCCAGTGTCTGTCAGCCGGGGACAACGTGCTCGACAAGCCTTGCTGCTTCACAAGAGACAGCTTGTACCTGTCACCCCTAGGCTTTCAAATACTGGTCAAGGCTCTTGCTGCCCACCCATAGTGCCTTTTTTAGGCACGGCTCAAAAGTCAAACCCACCTCCGTAAACAGCACAAATAAAAAAAATGAGGGTTATGCTACTCAACGCCAGGAGTTTAAATCTCAAAATGCACGAGCTCAAAGCACTCCTCAGTATAGAGAACGTCAAAATCTGTGCAGTAACTGAAACATGGTTCAAGGCTCCACAGAGCACCCCAGCACTACCAGGCTACAATTCATACCACACATTTCGGCGACAGAACATGGACTGAAACACAAAAGGAGGGGGTGTATCCATATTCATCAAGGATACCTACACCTCCAGGTTAGTGGCACAGCATGATACCTCCGAGATCATCCATGTGCAACTAACATCAGGCAAATCTGCAATGCAAATTGTGGCCTGCTACAGATCACCCTCCATGACCCAGGACCACCACTTTGCCTTTCTGGAGACAATGGAAAACATGAAGGTCCTACCGAACACCCTGATATTGTGGGATTTCAATTACCCTACCTTTAACTGGGAAAACTACTCAAGCACAAACTCCCAGTTCCAGAGCTTCCTGGAATTTACCAACTCAAATGCCCTGGATCAGCTGGTAAACTCCCCTACCAGAAGTGAAAACATATTGGATCTCGGCAACAGGTGCTCCACACCAGAGGTCAACCCGTCACTGGTTAGATCAGACCATAAACTAATCACCACCTCCAACTAAGAAAACCACAGTGAAAAACTTTTCTACAGTAAACTTCACCTTACTTAAGACAGAGGTGATAAGATTCACAGCCCCCATGCTAAAGGATAACAGTGTCCAAGATGCAGGAACCTTTACAAATGCACTCTATGAGCACCTACAAGGAAGCATGGATCGTGGCATCCCTAGCAAAACCAAGACTCACTCCCCTAAGAGAAGGAAACCAGTCTGGTGGACCCCTGCCATAAACAGGCTATACAAGAGGAGGAGGAAACAAGTTCAGAAAAAAAGCAAATCCCAAGAAGGAAAGACCTCCCTGATCAGTATCAGTAAGAAACTAAGGTCCCTCATAAAATCCTCCAAGGTTGACTTCGAAAGAAAAATAGCAAAGGATTCAAAAGATAACCACAAAGGCTTCTTTAGCTATGTCAAGAATGTAAGTGGCAACTCGTAGACATGCTCTGAACTAGTGCAAAATAACACAAAATATACTGAAACCACTGATATTGCCAACATCCTGGCAGATAGATTCAGTGCAAACTTCACCCCCCTCTCAACCCCAAAAGGGCTCATAACAATACCAGAAAATTGTAGTGTCTAGGAAATCACAGACGCACAGGTGAAAACAGCCCTTTCAAAAGCCAAAAGCACAGCATCAATGGGGCCAGATGGCGTCCCAGGCTGCGTCTTGCATGAACTACAGAACGAACTAACCCCCCACCTAAACACACCGTTCAACCTCAGCCTCTCCACAGGCTATGTGCCCATAGAATGGCGCACAGCAATGGTTATTCCGCTCCACAAAGGAGGGGCCACAACTGACCCTGGTAACTATTGCCCCATAAGCCTGACTAGCCTGGTCTGTAAGGCTATGGAGCGTATCATCATGGAACTCATTAACAAAGACATTGGGAAACTCCAAACACTTGACCCAACCCAGTCCGGCTTTGTTAAGGGCAGATCATGCCTACTAAACCTGGCTGACTTCTTCGAGACAGTCACCAAGGCCATAGACGAGAGGAAGGTAGTTCACAAAGCCTACCTTGACCTCACCAAGGCTTTTGACACCATTCCCCACTCGGGAATTACAGAAAAACCCATCAGCCTGAACATAAACCCCTACGTCACAAGATGGGTTGCCCCCTGGCTTACAGACAGAACTCACACGGTAAGAATAGCGGGCTCCAGGTCCGACTCTAAACCAGTCACAAGTGGTGTCCCACAAGGCTCGGTCCTGGGACCGCTACTGTTCGGCATATACTTCTCAGAAGTACAGGCAAACACAGGAGGACTACGGCTAACCAAGTTCGCTGATGACTACAAACTGGGAGCCATAACTGACTCTCTGGCTGACACGGACATTCTCCAAAAGGGCCTTACTGAGACGGACATCTGGTGTCAAAGTCATGGTCTCAAGCTAAATGCCAAAAAATGCATAGTCATCCTGTTTGGGAAAAACAAAACACCCATAAATTATCACATAGGTGGCAGCCCCCTTACTACAGAAGAGGTAATAAGAGATCTGGGGACCCAGGTAGATAGTAATCTTTCCTTTGATAATCATATTGCCAAAATAGTTAGGAAATCCTTCTATGTAGCCCATCTAATTACTAAAGGGTTCGCATCTAGAAATAAAGAGGTTATAGTGCCCCTCTACTCGTCACTCATCACACCCATCATAGAGTACAATGCCCCAGTTGGGATTGTACCTCACATGACACTTTCAACAACTGTAAAGACCACAAAAGTACCTTGCCAAGAGGATTACTGGCCTCAAACATATGTCCTATGCAGCCCGACTGGAAAAACTCCGGCTGTACTCAGTCGCATATCACTTACTCAGAGGGGATCTCTGCCTGACTTACAAAGCCATGTCCAACTCAGAATTAATGGACATGCTCCACCTAAAGAAATCCACGTCACTGTGAGCCACTCGCTCTAGTGAGCTAAACCTTGCCAAAACAATAAATAGAACATGCTGGAGGGATAGATTCCTGTCACAGAAACTCCCCATGCTTTGGACCAAAATTCCTAACTACATTAGGCAGAGCCCCTCACTAATACTCTTCAAGAGAAACCTTGACGAGTGGATGGGTAACAGAAAATACACCCCTGGGATCACTTCATTGGCTCTTCTTGACAGAGGCTCAGTTTAATCAATGGGGTGGCGAAAGCTGACACACACTGGCTAGGCTTATAAATGCCCTGGGGCAGATAGCCTAGTACCTACCTATGAACATCACGCCAGCAGTCAAACATGGTGGTTATAGTGTGATGGTCTGGGGCTGCTTTGCTGCTTCTGGACCTGGATGACTTGCTGTGATTGACAGAACCATGAATTCTGCACTCTACCAAAAAATGTACGGCCATCAGTTCGTGACCTCAAACTGAAGCGCACTTAGGTTCTTCTGCAGCAGGACAATGATCCAAAACACACCAGCAAGTCCACTACTGCATAACTTAAAAAAAAACAAAATTAAGGTTTTGGAGTGGCCTAGTCAAAGGTTTAACTTTTAGTGTCCTATTTTGTTGGACTGCACAGGACAGAAACAAGGACGTCGGGAGGCATACGCACTGTACTGATTTCAGTACAACTTTTTTAGAAGGGGGGTAGCTTTTTTGAAAAAAAAAAAAAAAGTACATATTTAAAGGGTGTTGGCTCCTTTAAGGAGCATACCAGCCAGTTGGAAGTCAGCTCACATCATGTCCGGCTGGCTGGCTGCGAGCAGGAAACAAACGTGGAAGGCAAGCAATGGATTCGCGAGCGGGAAACAAAGGTAGGATTATTATCGGAAGGTGGCTGCGAGCAGGAAACAAACTTGGAAGGCAAGCAATGGATTCGCAAGCGGGAAACAAAGGTAGGATTATTATCGGAAGGTGGCTGCGAGAAGTGTGTGTGTGTGTGTGTGTGTGTGTGTGTGTGTGTGAATGAATGAAAATGCCACCACATAATACACCTGCTGGCTATAGGTGTTCAGGCTCAAACCCTGTACCTTTGCTTCAGGGTAAGAACAGCCTAAAGTCCATAACCACCACCATTTCTGAACTTTGTTCAGATTTTCATGTTTGTCCAGGTTTTTTGTGCTAAGGTGTGAATGGTTGTGAGCTATGGTGAGAACTGAAGTATTTCACCCATTATTGATTTTGATGTTTGTCCAGGTTTTGTGTGCTAAGGTGTGAAGTGAAGTTCTGGGTTCACGACATGCATGGTGATAACACAGCATTTTATTCTAGCAACTTTTCAAAATTATACAAGCAATGTTTAAAATGTGTCCCTCTTTTTTGGGCTTTTGTCCCCCCAATAAATGTTGGCTTTTTCCAGATTTCTTGTGCTGCAAAGTTAAGAGATACAGCTGAGTGTCAACATTTTACAAGGAGCTGAGAGCTGCAGGGGAACTTAAGTTTAGTGCTGCTTATGCAGAGTCTGCTTCAACTGTTAATAGCACAACAGGTAGTGTACTTGCTTTTGATGCAGAAGGCTGTGGGTTCTTCTCCCACAGTAGGTAGATGCATTGCTGATACTGTACACTGTGTTGTAAAGGGGGGTGGATGCTGTAGTCTGTTTTGCCGAAGAAATCTAGTAGTAACTATGAACCGGTTATCAGTTTGCCATCCATTCCCTATTGCAATATTACTAGCGTATCATTGTTTTTAATGCAACATAGGCAATTTATTCCTCGAGGGCAACAGGCACATTATTTGTAGATGAAACCATAAAATATAAAGTTGTTTGCTAGCAGCAGCCTCTTCATTAGTTACAGATTTCTCTAATGTGGAATTACGTAGATGGCTTTTACAAGTTCAGAGATTGTGCATATTTACTGATACTGGTGGACTGTAGAAGTTTGAGTAGACTTTTATGATAGAAGGTGTATCAAAGAGCACGTGTATGTTTCATGTGCAAGGGGCCTATGATTTGAAAACATCCCAAAGTTAATCTTTATCTGCCACTGGCAAAATGTATTTTCTTTTAATGTGGGTTTTAATGCTGTTTCAATGAATGTGAGTTTCAAGGGCAGAGAAGTTTTAATGCTAAGTCTAGTTTCATTGTGAGACTGCATTGCTTTGTTTAGCAGATATTTATTGGTGTTCGTGCTGTAAAATGCAAAATAAAACTTTTTCTGGCAAATCATTTAGGAATGAAGTCACCAAATAATGACCAACATTAAGTTTCAGACGTTATAATCTTCAGAAAAATGCATGCTAAAGCAAGACCTGATATTCCAGCAACTGTCTTAAGTTTATACAAGGTCAGTTTTTAGTACTGTTTGTATGTTCCCCCAATATATTTGGCCTTGTCCAGATTTCCTGCATTAAGAGGTTGAGAGGTATGTGCAAATAAATCGCTTTATAGAATTAGGAATATCCAAACCTCTCAACTGTCCCCAATTTTGGCTCAAAATGCTGCTCTCCCCCTAATAATCTCTCCGCAAAATAGCAATTTTGGAAGAAAACGTGGAGGGTTTACTTTACTTTTATAAATAACTGTAATGATCAGAGTTATACATTACTTTTATTTCAGAAATGCATGTAGATTCTCTAATTTTGTCAGCTGCTCTAAGTTAACTGTGCTCATATTAAAATGGTGTCCCTTCTTTGACAGGTTCCCAGCTGTATTGTCTGGCAATTTTATATTTTTGCATCACATTTTTGGTGCATTTTTTATAAAATTGCGGTTTTCTGGCAAATTACTGGCAAATTGTTAAAGACTGAAGTTAGAAAATAATGGCAGACATTTGAGTTTCAGATTTCATACCTTTCAGAAAATTTGTACTAATGCAAGACCAACTACTATTCTATTATCTTTCTAAGTTTAAAAGAGCAATATTTAAAAAAATGTCCTTCTTTTTGGGCCTTTGCCACAGTTTTATTTATGAGTTTGTTGCTGTAAGAGGTTGAGAGGTGTGTGTGTGTGTGTGTGTGTGTGTGTGGTAGGTAGGTAGCATACCTCTCAACTGTCCAAATTTTGCAGAATGTCCAGATTTTTGCCCCATATTTTTTGTCTGTTCCTCATAAATTTTGAGATTTTCTAGAAAATCATTTGAAGGCTGAAGTTGCTAAATAATGACAGACATTTGAGTTTCAGACTTCATGTCCTTTAGAAAAATTCATACTAGCACAAATCCTGTTATTCTAGCAAATTTCTCATACTAGCACAAATCCTGTTATTCTAGCAACTTTCTAAGTTCATGAGAGCATTATTTAATATATGTTCCTGTTTATTTTAGGCTTTGTCCATATTTCTTGCACTAAGAGGTAGGTAGGGGTGGGTGTGTGAATGAAACATCCTAGTTAGGGGTAGCAGGTGGTTAGTAATTTACTCAAGCTCAAAACCTGTACCTTAGTTACAGAAAACAAAAGCATAAATTCTCTACCCCAACTACCATGCTGACATTTCAGGTTAATTTTCAATTCAAGGAACCAAGTTTGAGTGAATTTATATTATATTACTGAATGCCTCTTCATAGACACTAAAAGAGTGAATCGTGAAGTACGAGAATGGCCATAGCTTGGCTGGGGAGGGGGGCTAGCAGTTTGAGAGCTGTGAGTACAAATTTGAAAATCCTAGCTACACCCCTGGACAGAAAGTACAGTTGTGTACACTTACCATAAATGTAGATGTTAGAGTGTATTCACCGTTGCAGTCAACACCTGTGGGTTATCCCTGTGGTAGCCCTCGGCCGGCACTAATACCAGAGTCAATGTTTTTCTGCGTCAGCTGCTGTTGCATGTAGACTGACGTCAGATTGTCAGTGCTATAAAGCAAAGCAGCCAATGCCATTACGTCAGTTTTTCTTGCCCTAACCTGTCAAAAGCCCAAGGAAATATGGTAAAGTGGTCCCTGGTGGCTAAAAGCCACCATGAGAAGCTTACGTCTCCCTAAGGAAAGAGGATATAAGGGGGAAGGAGGGAGGGAAACCAGGAATGCAACAGGGAATACACTTGAACAGCTACATTTATGGTAAGTGTACACAACTGTACTATGTTCTTCGTGTTTCACTGTTGCAGTCATCACTTGTGGCAAGATTCCCAAAGCTGAGGAGAAGGGTGGAAGGATTAGTTAGAGACATAGGCCTGGGTAAGCATGCCTTGCAGAACTGCAGAGCAAACCCCGCCCTAGCCTTAGAGAAAAGACATAGGTGGTAATGCTTTGTAAAGGTCAGGACAGAGGTCCAGGTGGCAGCTTCCAAGATGTCCCTGGTGGGAACTCCTCTGAGGAATGCTGTGGATGTGAAGGCTGCCCTAGTTGAATGGATACGAATAGACTTAGGGGATGGTTTGCCATGTAATCTGTAGCAGAAATGGATACAGTGTGATATCCATTTGGAAATGGTTTGCTTGGAAATGGGCTACCCCTCTGCCCCTGGGGCAAAGCTGACAAGAAGCTGGTCTGTTTTCCTGGAGTGTTTAGTACGGTCCAGGTAGTATCCGAGCTGTCTGTGCACATCTACTGCATGACTGCATGCAAAATTCTTTCCCCCTTGTTTTGGGAATTAGTAAAAAAAAAAAAAAGGTGGGTAGATGTATGGCCTGGTTGAGAGTCACATTAGATACCACCTTGGGCATGAAGGAGGGGTTAGTCCTCAGGGAGACCCTGTCTGCATAGAAAATGATGATGGGCTTAATTGCCATAAGTACCTTATGTTCTGAAACCCTTCTGGCGGAGGTGATGGCTAGTAGGAAAGCAGTCTTCCAGGAGAGGTATCTCAGTTCTGAAGAAGCAGCAGGTTCAAATGGTGGTAAGGTTAGTTTTAACAAAACATAATTCAGGTCCCAGGCTGGCATGGGTGGCTTTCTGGGAGGTCTGATATTAGAAGCCCCTCTGAAGAACTGTTTAATCAAAGGATGTGAGAACCAGCTGATCTGTATCGAAATGAGCTGAAATGGCTGAGGTGTGGATTTTAATAGAAGAGAAGGAGTGGCCACTATTGAGTAACTCTGCTAGGTAGTCCAGGATAAGACGGACGGAAGGTTGTGAGGTGCTGCCCCCCTCTGGACTGGATCCAAGAGCAGAATCTTTTCCATTTCCCTGCGTAAGATTTTCTGGTGCTGGGCCTTCTGGCCTCTGTGATAATGTCTAGGATATGTTTGCTTAACAGGGGCCCCATGTTTGATTTTAGAGTATTAGCCATGCTGACAGTTTGACAGTCTGCAAGTCTGGGTGCAGCATCCCCCCCCCCCACCTGACTCAACAGGTTTGAGATCAGGGGAAGCTGCTTGCGAAGCTGTAATGTCAGGATGTGCAGTAAGGGGTACCACAGTGCTGTCTGGGCCGGTCTGGAGCATTGAGGATGACCTTTGGTCTCTCTTCCTTTATCCTGATCAGTCCCTTGGGAATAAGAGGCAGAGGTGGGAATGCGTACAAAAAGCGGGTGTTCCAGGGGAAGGTCAAGGTATCCACCTTCCACGCTAGGTGGCGATACTCCCTGGTACATAATTTTTTTCAGCTGGTGGTTGAAGTGCAAAGCAAAGAGATCCACCTCCGGAGTTTCCCACTCCTGAGTGACTTGCAAAAAGATATTTCTGTGGAGCTGCCATTCGTGGGGGTCCAGTAAGTTTCTGCTTAAGTGGTCTGCCAGAGTGTTGATCCCTGGTAGGTATTGGGCAATAAGGTGTAATCTCCATAGAGGAGGCTGTCAGCCAGAGGTTCATGGCTAACCTGAATTGAGGGTAAGGTTGGGTCCCTCCCTGTTTGTTGATGTACCACATTACTGTGGTGTAGTGTGTTTTAATAAGGAGAACCCCTGGCCTGAGATGGGGTTTGAAGGATGTCAGAGCATTTTGTATTGCCAACATTTCCTTCTGGTTGCTGTGTAAGGGAAGGTGCTTGGCATCCCAAAGACCTTGGGTGCACCTGCCTGCTAGGTGAGCGATGTCTGAGGCGTCGGTGGTGATGATCTGCCCGGCAGGGCAGAGGATGGAGGGAAGACCCTTGTTCTTGGCACAGGCCCCTGCCCACCAGAGAAACTTGGCCTTTATACAGGGGATCAGAGAGAGAGGTCTTTAGAAGCTGAGGGCGCTGACATCACAGGTTCTTTAGATACCACTGAAGTTTCCTCATGTGAAGCCTGGCCAAAGGAATTAGAAGGATGCAAGATGCCATGTACTCAAAGGCTTGCAGGAACTTCCTCGCAGTGAGGTGACTTCTGGAAGCCAGCTGGGTAAAGTAGAGAAGCAGGAAGCCCTGTTTTTCCAGGGATAGGAAAGGCCATGCAGGATGGTGTGTCCAGCAGTGCTCCCAAGAAAATGGATCTTCCTGGATGGCGTTTGCTTTGATTTCTTCTAGTTGATGGTAACCCAAAGGAAGTTAGGAGGAATCTGACAAAGAGGAGGTCCTAGAGCACCTTTTCTCTGCACTCTGCCTGAATGTGGCAGTCGTCCAGATAAGGGTAAATCTGTATATTTTTCTGTCTGCAAAATGCTATGACCGGGGCTAGGCATTTGGTGAATACCCTAAGAGCAGTAGATAAGCCAAAGGGTAGTGCAGAGAACTGAAAGTGTTGTGAGCCTGCTCTGAAGCGCAGGAATTTCATGCTGGATTCCCTTATGGGGATGTGGAGGTAGGCATCTTTTAGCTCTAGGGTCACTAATCAGGTGTTTTTTGTTGGCATAGGCAGCACCTGCTGCAAAGTTAGCATTTTGAATTTGGGGACCACCAGGGAGGTGCTCAGAATGGATAGATCCAGGATGGGGTGCCAAGTTCCCTCTTTTCTAGGAACAAGAATAGTCTGGAATAAAAGCCTTTGCCTGTTTGATCTGAGGGGACAGGTTCTACTGCCCCCTGGGGTAAGAGAGTTTGGACCTGTTTCAATGCCTCTGCCCAGTGATTTAGAAGTAAATATGGGTATCCCCTCTTGGAATTGGGAGTTCGTTGAAAGAGAATTTGTATCCCTGAAAATTGATCTTTAAGACCCATTGGTCCTTTGCTACAGAAAGCAAATTTTCTTTGCAAAGGGAGAGCCCTCTTTCTAGCTTTTGGTGAGAGGAAGGAGGGCAGAGGGGGGAAGAGGGAGTCATTCAGAGTTTTTGCCATAGAAGGATGGCTTAGAACTCCCTGCCTTTGGGGCGGAAGTGGTCCACTGTTTGGTTCTCTGCTGTCCCTGGGACAGGGGCCTGGGTGATCTGTCCCTGCAAGGCTTATGTTGCCCCTGTCTGCTACGTGCAGGGAAGGACCAGTGCTTAGAGGGAAAATTCCTGCTGAACCGAGGAGGTTGAACCTGAAAGAAATCTTTTACTGTCTGCATAGATTTTGCTTTGTCTTCCACCTTTTTAAGCACCTCTTCTGCTTTTACTCCAAACAAGTGGTCCTTATCCAAGGGTGCATCAATTAATTTAGACTAGACATGATCAGGGAGAGGTTGTTCCTTCAACCATGCATGTGTCCTAATGACAGATCCTGACACTGCTGCCCTGCTTGAGGCTTCAAGGGTGTTACATCCACAGTGTAATGAGTGTTTGGCCACTTGTACAGTGCCGAAAATCTGCTAACTCTTTTGAATTAGCACAGTCAGGAAAGGTTGAAATCTTTTGCTTCAATAGTTCCAAAGTGTGTTGTTGATATTTTAACATATGGAACTGACAGTTGAGTGCTCTGACAGCTAAGGTTGCAGAGGTGTATACTTTTTACTCCATCTGTCCAGAGCTCTGGAATCCTTGTCAGAAGGAATAGGATTCTTGGCAGAACTAGCCTTAGCTCCTTTAGGTCCCTGTGTAATTAACTCTGGGTCTGCAGCAGGATTTTTGTACAGGTATTTGTGAGAATCCGGTACTCTGCAATACCTGTCATGTTTACTGGGAGCAGGTGGGAGGGCATCAGGGGCTAAGCTGGATTCATCAAAAACATCATCCACCACTTCTAAGATAGGGGGGATGGCCAGGATTCTGTGCTGGGGCAGGTCCAGAAACTCTTAGTCTTTTCTTAGACTGAGGGAAGTCCTGAGATTCCCAATGGAAACGTTCCCTGAGGGTGTGAAGGGTTTCCCCAAAGGAAAGGTCTTCTGGTGGGGAGGCAGAAGGAATGGATTCCTCTGCATCTGAATCCTAAGCAGTCAGAGGTTGTTGTTCCTCTTCAAAATATGAATAATCAGATTCCTCACAATCCTGTCATGTCATAATTTCAGGAGAAGGGTGTCTTTTCCTTTTAGAAGTTGTGGCCTGACTACCCCTGATAAGGGAGATAAGATCCTCTGCCATTTTAAGCATTTGGGCTTGGGGTGGTGAAGCAGGAGCAAGATGGTGGTGAGAGGTAGACTTTCTAGGAGTGGCCTAGCTTCTAGGCTTAAGAGTATCCATCGGTCTGAGAGAAATGGTAGTCAGATGAGAAGATGTCAATTTTTTTCTCTAGATTCAGTAGTGCAAGAGGCCTCCTTGAAAGCTGGTGCCTGTGTCACAGCTCCAGACCCAACTGAGGCAGAGACCGCCAAAGGCTCGGAAGACAAATAAGATTTCTGCAGCATACCGGACTCCGAAAGGGTCTCGGTAAAGGCCTATGTAGATATCATGCTGGGCATCAGGGGCTGCGAAAGCACCTCACTGAATTCCGGAGAACTGATGACCTGCTTAGCGGTATAGTCGTTGGAAGACTTAGCCTTGTGTAGTCGGTCTCTATCTTTTTCTCTATGTTTTTTCAGAATGTCTATGGATTGTTGGCTGACGTATGCCATTTCAGAATGTGAAGATGGAAGACAAAAAGATCTATCTACAATAAGAGCTCTACAACGAATGGTCCTCGTGTTAAAGAAGGCACAGGGCTGGCAATGAGGGATGTCATGGTCTGGGCCTAAACAAGTGACGCAGTATGAATGGAAGTCTTGGTGTGGGATCTGCTTTCCACAGGCGAGACAATTGTTAACTTTTTCGGACATTGGTTAGTGCAAGAAAAAAGGATCCCCAATGAGGTACTTAGCGTTAGATGTTTTTAGCTGTAATTCAAACTCTGGTAGCGACTGACCCGCACAATTCCAAACTGCTTCTGCTATGGGCTCCACGGCAAGGAAGACTGGCATAATGGCATTGGCTGCCTTGCTTTACAGCACTGACGACCTGACGTCAGTCTACAAGCGACAGCAGCCAACACAGAAAAATACTGACTCTGGTATTCTGGCTGGCCGAGGGCTACCACAGCAGGGATAACCCACAGGTGATGACTGCAACAGTGAAACACGAAGAACATCCAGTATGCAACTGTGTTTACTGACATTAGAGACTTTGGGGCAACTGGTAATGAAATTCCATATGCCTGTAATTTTATTACCACCTTTGCATTGTACTCTGAATTCTTTATGTGGCTGCTGAACAAAAACTGGGCATTAGTATATGACAACACAGACTTCAGGAAGAAAATTTCTAAAGGGCCATTGGTCATTTATAGGAAGGGCATTAGTATGAAAAATATACCTGAACCATCATTTAAAAGAAGTAAGGATGGTATGGGGACTGGTATGCTTAAATGTGGCTCATGCAAGGTTTGTAAAGACATTTTTGTGTGCTGATCATGTTGAAATAAAAAAAATGAAACCTGGTATATTAACAGTAGACAACTGCCTGTCTAAAGGGGTTGTTTATGTGACCCTATGTCAGAACCACTCTGTTCTACATAGCAAAGACTGAATTGCTTGTTGATAAAACGAATTTACAAACATTTGTATGTCATCAGAACAAAAAATGACAATAATGCCCTGCTTAAACATTTCTGTGATGTTAAATCAGCTTGATGTTAACCGCAGGGGAGGGGGTTTAGTTTTAGAGAAAAAAGAGAGTTGTTATGGCAACTACAACCCCCCAGACTAATGGGACTCTAGCCATCATTCACCTACTGAAATTAAAAGCCTACCAACGTTAGAGATTTTTAAAATATTTTTTAAAATAAATTATGTATTTATGTGCATTATTTTTAAATAGCTTTATTTTTGGGTACTGTTATAAAAATTGTTGTATTGTTCCTTTTATAATATTAATGCCTTTATTGTATTTCAGTTACACTGTTGCTTTAAAACTTTTGGTGCAAACGTGTCATGTGATTTCAAAAGTTTTTAAACAGCAGTGTACCACTTCCCTTCTATTACCTGAATACGTCTAAGTTACAGAAAGTGCTTATGTACTTGTTTTAAATAAATCTGGAGGGGTTTGCAGTGATCACAGAGCATTTGAATTTATAGTGAACCCCAGGCTTTGTAGGAGGGGAAATGGCAAAGTGAAGATGCTATAGTTGGAATCTCTGGAGAGGATGTCTGAAGCAGGAGAGCGTCTCAGTAGGGAAAGACTTGTATCCCCCTTTGCCTGCAAAAAGCAATCACAAGAGCGAGGCATTTGATGAATACCCTTGGGGCAGTAGAAAGGCCAAAGGGCAAAGCAGAGAACTGAAAATGCCAGGAAGTAATACAAACATAAAAACTTCCTGAAAAGGGGATAACTAGAAATGTGAAACTAAGCATCCTTGAGGGCCAGAGATGCTAGAAAAGCCTAAGGAATTAGCAAAGGGAAGAAAGGCTGAAGGGACAACATCCAAAAGGAAGGGACCTTCAGAAAGGTGTTTAAATGAGAGGTCCAGAATGGGTCTCCAAGTGTCCTCTTTTCTGGGAACCAAAAACATTCTGAAGTAAAACCCCTTCCCCCACTGAGAAACTGGAACTTCCTGAATTCTTTTCCTACAGTCAAAAGATCCTGAAGCATCCCTGGGAAAAAAAGCTAACTGTTCCAGAGGGGGCTGAAGAATGCCCATGAAAGGGGGAAGAGATTTCCAGACCATGTAATATCCTTGGCAAATAATAGACAGAACCCAGAAATCCTGAGCAATGTTTAACCAAACTGGAAGGGCTAGGGAAAGATTAGAAACAGTAATGTGGCTGAGAAGAACAGGATAGTCAGAGAGCACCTGGCTTATCAGGAAAAGGAGATTTCTATGTCACAGGAGTCTGGGTATCTTTAGCAGGATGAGCCCATCTAACCCACTATTTAACCGTGGGAGGAGGGCGAGAATTCCTATGAACAAAAGATGGCTTATTAGGCTAATTTCTTTGAAATGTAAGCACAGAAGAAATAAAAACATGTTTAAGTTCCTGTAGAGCCTTGCCCTTATCCTGAAGAGACTTAAATCAGTAGCAGCTAAATCAAGTAAGTGTTTGTTATCCAGATGAGCATCCATCAACCTAGTCTTAATATAATCAGGCAAAGGTTGAAGCCGAAGCCAGGAATATCTCATCACAGAACCAAAACCAGCAGATAGAATGGCGAGCCACCTGAGAAGAGGTTCCCAGCAAGGAGACAGCATACGTTTTCCCTTCAGAATCAGAAAGGTCAGAAATTACCTGACAGACCTGAGAAAGAAGAACCAGAATATACCTGGACACATGGTTGTGATAATTGACTGCCTTAAAAGCCAAGGTAGCAGAGATATAAACCTTCTTCCCTAGCCTTTCATAGTCCTGCTGTCTTTATCAGAAGGAAGAAGCTTTGTAGAAGGCAGTAACTGAGATAGGTTGTCAGATACCACACAGAGGTCAGCTGAGGGACATCTATAATAGGAATTTGCAACCCTCAAGCACACTATAAAACCTATCAGGTTTTCTGGGGGCAAGGGGATGGGAATCTGGAGCCTGAGATGCAGTAGAAAAGGCATCCAACAAGACAGCCAAAACAAGAGGGACAGCATGTGGTCTGAGAGAGTCCATTTGCAGAAATTTATAATACTTCTTCTGCAGCTCAGAAACCTGGGCACAATCCAATTTAAATCCATCTTCCTGGAAACTGTATTCCTGAAGGAAATCTCCTGAAAGGGAGTGTCAGGACTAGTAGAATCCTGCTCAGAACCACAGTCTAAAGGAGAAGGAATTTGGGATGAATAAGCAAAATATTCCTCATCTGAATCCAGCTCTTCACCAGAGGAATCCTGTTCCCTAGGCCTTTTAAGAGGAGTATAGGACCAAGGTGGAGCAGGAACAGAAACTCCTTGAGGAAGTTTCAAAGCCTTAAGGGCATTAAACCCCGAGTGAAATTCTGCCATTCACTCTAAGGTCCTTTGAAGTGGGGAGAAACGCGCTTTTTTTTTTGATTTTCAAAGGGACATCTACTCTGTAAAACTCAGAAGGATCAGACGCCAGATGACATTTCACAATCGTAGTCGGAACTTCCTCTCTAACCAAAATCTGAGGAACACTCCTAAGCCCTTTGATAATAATGAGCTGTGGTTCTCTGAAAATCCGTAGCAGACGTATGCAAGGTCTCCAGGGATGTTCATGAAGTTGGATCCATGTCGGCCTCCAAAACAGTTTTGGCACAGGAATCCAAAGAAGGAGCCAGGCGATCCTCTGGGCTTTCACTAGCTGCAGGACAGACATTCAGCAGAGGCGGTACAGCAGAAGAATCGGACCTAGACTTCTTGGCCTTCTTCACAGATGGCTGACACTCAGAGAGGGGAAGTTCCCTCCATAGTCTTTCGCTAAAAGCTTAAAATGGTTGTTTCTCTAAATACAGGGGCAAAGAGGAAAACCAACTACGCAGTCTTTGGGATGAAAGCTGGACAAATGGAAGAGGACGTATGGTCATGGGAAGCACCAAGACAAAATAAGCACTGCTCGTGATGGTCTTTATGAGGAATCTGTCTCCCACACTGGCATTTATCCTTTCTGGATGACATGAACCCCACAAGCAACAACAAAAAAGAAAAGTAGAAACCCCAACGGGTCACTTACCTGAAAATGACTTGGTGAACCAGCAACGAAGTGGGTGTTCAGACTGACAATCAAAATATGTTGTTTGGACTAGTAGCAAAGTTCTGAGGATGGTACATCCGGACATCACCTTTACACCCTACACTACATCCAGGGAATATAAGTGTGACATACAGTGTACCTTAAAGCAACATAAATGTTTTGGTATACTAGCCGGACATCAGACCACCCCTGGCAGGGGATCCCTATTGTAATAAAAACTGACACAGTGAAATGGAAGGACATCAAGCTGTATCCACTGCCAAATCAACCGCAAGTGGCTGCGGCACTGGGTGAGCCTGCAGAGTAAGCAAATGTTCCTTAGTAGCTTTTTTCTTTTTATGTGCAACAGAAGGAACCATATGACTGGTAAGAAAATCCACATTCCTGATGACAGAAAAGCCTGTTCACCAGTAAGTACATATGATAGGAGTCGGCTGGAAGTTTTTTACAAGAACCACACACACTTACTCTACCACTACAATCCCAATAAACACAAAAGCAAAATCATAAACAGTGTACGTATGTCACCAGATATACAAAAATACCTTTCCCCCTGATAAGCACTGCTGAAAGAAGAATGGAAAGTATACTGTTATGAAATGTACACAAGCAGTAAACACTTACTTTCTTAATTTCCCTTACAAATGCCAATGTCCTTCACTGAGAAGGGGGGGAAAAAGCACAGTACAAAAGCAGCGAATTTTTGCAAAAAAAAAAAAAAAAAAAAAAAAAAAAAAGACCAGAACAGAGGCTCAGATAAAAATATACTGTGTAATGAGACATTTCTGGTAAAAAGTAAATACACAAAAATGCCAGTCTATTGAGACCCAGTGGCATTTTTTTGTAAAACAAAAATTAAAACCTTGTGAAAATCCTGTTTGGAAGGGTTCTCCAAAATGAATTATTTGCAAGCAATGGAAGATCAGAGCCAACTTTTAATCCTGTGAAGTCCAGAAAGAATGTGCTTGATTGCAGCAAGAAAGTAGAGTATTTTTGGCTTCCAGGCTTCTGTAGCAAGAGATGCATTTGTGGAGGGTCATCCATAGACATCGGGAGACGTTATACAATAGGCAGGCTACTAAAGCACTGATGCTAACGAATACCACTACATATGCACAACATACAGCATATATACATACACACACACGCACATACACTTATACATATGCACATATGTAAGCAGCATCATTAACAAACAGCATATATGTGTAACGTTTTAACTTTTTGTTTGAGAGATTAGCAGTGGCAACAGCAGGAACCACACAAAGTCAATGCAGGGGAAGATCTAAGAAAGAAGGGCTTTTCCACCAATAAAATGGGCTAGAGAGGTCCGAGGAGGAGGAGAGATCTTAGGAGATGGAGATTGTACAGATGTACATATCAAAACATGAGAAAGGACACCTGGCTTTAGACAAATTCTACATCCACTTTTGAACTCAATGGCAGCAAATGAGATCTGAAGTATTTCTATACATAAGGGCATTACAAGAAAATAATTCTTGAAGGAGGCTTAAGGATGGACAACTAGTTTTACCAGTTCAGCTCCAATAAGCGTCTCAAAGACCTACAAGTCAGATTAGACAGACATAATGAACAGCATGAGAGAGACATGGTTGACAGTACAGGGAGGAATCCCCTGGAACAGGGGGAGGGATTCCCACTGCTAAATGAACCTCTGCTGAACTGCATTTAAAACACATTTGTCTGTCATAATCTACTACTACAAGGGAAAAAGCAGCTTCAGGGGTAGAAAGGTTGCCAGACTTGGGGGGGGGGGGGTTTGAACAGGCAAACAGTCATGTTGACTGGAGGACTGCCTTGATTTTTACAAGCTTTTTCTTTCTTTCTTTCTGAAGCCTTATTGGCACTGTTTTTTTTTTTAAAAATCTTGTTTTAATGGCTCCTTGCAGCTTTAACTGATTACTGAAAAAGGAACCGGAGGAGGACAGGAATTTTTATTTGCTTTAAAAGAGGGGTGAAACATTTGAGTCACCTCTTGAATCACTTTTCATCACACTTCTTGAGCACTTCAACTACAGAATGGCCATAAAACACTTCCTTATCAAAGGGTAAATTTAAAAATTCAGTTTTAACATTTTCAGGAAAATTTTGAAAATGAAGTCAAGCCAATCTCCTCACTGCTAACCGAGAAACAGCAGCTCTGGTGGAAGAATTAGAAGCGCACTTTAAAATATTGCAGATACAAGACATTTAATGATTTTTTTTCCGAAGAAGAAGAAAGACTAATTATTAACTTTGCATGTTCTTAAAAAAATAAGGTAAATACTTTAATATATGAACACAACACCTTACAATCCTGAAATATAAAGTAGCAGAAGGATAAACTTCCTTCACCAAACTTGTCAAAAGACTTCCATCCTTGCCATAGGGAATGTGGTTAACAGCAATAATTTAACAAAAGCAATTTTAAGTTGAGAAATTACTGCTGGTACTGCTTTAGGGTTGGAAAACAAATGCACAGGAGTCTGCAGTAACCTGAACTGTTAGGCAAACTAAACTTTGAGAAAAACATTCTCTGGAGCAGGATAAATAAGAGCAAAAACTGCAGATTTAGGCATATTCAACTGTAACAAATTATAACACATTTTCTGTGCAACAGGAATTTCAATCTGCTGTCACTGAAAAACCTCTTTCAACTAGGATTAAGTATCAGAAAAAGATAAATCTTCAAGGGATAAATTTGAAGCCATATTTTCTTCAGCATCAGACTGTTCAGACTGAGATGAAAGTCCTGAGTACAACCATCCCCCTGCAACATCCGATATTCTGAATGAAAATCCAAGTCAGAAAAAGTGGGAACTCTTTTCTTTGCTGAAGTAATACGGAAGGAAAAGGCAAAAATTAGCTTCTTAGCAAATCATCCTTGTCCAAAGAAACAGAAATGAGAGAAAAAATATTTTCCCACTATGCTCACTTTTTTTTTGGAAGTTGCCTGTAAAAAGATAGACTCATAGAAGACATATTCAACACAGTTTCAGGTTCGATATCCCAAGTGAGTGAGAAACCTTCACTTGCCACCCTGCCAAGACTAACACGTCTCTCCCTTGGAAAAAGGGAAATTGGTTACAAAGATGGATGCCTTTGAGTAACAGCTTGACTCTACCTCTCCCAGCGTGAAAACAGAAACTCAAGAGAGGAGGTCAGTAGACTTTTGTGTTTATGGGTACCAATAACTGGCAAGCAAGTGTACTGCCTGGATGCCAAGAAAAAAGAAATACAGAGCACCTTGCAAAATCAGCTACAAAAAGTGATGAAGACACACTGACTGGGGAAAATTCTGCAGCTGCTCAGCAAAAAAGCAATGTAACCTCCAGACATGCCTTCCAGTAACCTACAGGAAGATACGACAACTGCACAAAGACTTGGTTAAAATAAACAAAACACTCACGAAGTATATCAACACAAACAACAAAAGGCTGGAAGAAGGTTTAAACAGACATTCAAATGAGGTGATAAAGCTGCAAAAATCAGAGGATGAAATTAAGGCTGGCTGAACATGAGACTGCTCAGGAAGAGATGTTTCAAAAAAAAATAGAATTAGAGGATAGAATATGCAAGGAAAACCTGAGATTTTCAGCAATACCAGAGAAGCTGGAATGAACAGACTGCAAAAATGTTATAAAAGTACAAATAATCAAATGGATTGGTATTCCACAGCAGGAGCTGTTAGCTGAAAGGGCACAGTGTGTGCATGCTCAAAACCTGGCTATGAGAAAGCATCCTAGACCTTTAATAGTAAAATTCAATCCTACCAGCAGGAGGAGTTGATTCAGACAAAACTGTGGCAGAAGGACATAATATTAAAACGTGGGAGACAGCAGTGTTTGTGGAGAATGATTACTCATTGTACACCAGGAAAAGAGGAATAAATTCATTCCACTATTCAGGGAATGTCAATAAGCAGGTGTGAGATTCAAACTGCTGTACCCAGCTGTCTTTAAGGTATTCTTCCATAGAGGGACAAAATCATTTTTTTCATGAAGTACATGCTACGTTTATCCAATTAAAAAGGGAGCTGTGAAGCACAAGGAGATTCTGCTTCTTCTTTTCTGGTAATAAAGACCACAAAGACTGTACCTATGAAACCTTACCCACTGTTTCAAGGGAAAATGTTGGAGAGAAGGAAGGAAGCATGAGAGCTGACAAGAAGAATTGAGAGTATGTTGGAAATGAAGCACAGACAGGATGTGGGAGATGGAGATGAGAAATAATAAAACCAGTAACTTGATGTGGGATTACAATGCAAAAAGTACATTTATGAAATATGACAGAAGAAAATCTGGAAATAATTGACTTTTTCAGAATTTGTGGGATTTGTGGGGTATGTATATATGCCCTACGTCATGTCATTAATGTTCAGAAAAAATGCTATGGGGAGGGGAGAAATAAAGAAAACATTTTTCTTAACAGTACTATTTTTGTGGTGTACAGTTTTCTTTGCATGCTATAAAGTAAAGTTTTCTCAGCTATTTTTAAGTGTAATGAGGACTGTAAATGGTTGCTGCTTTTTTTGTTTTCCTTTCCTTCTACCTTCTCTCCTTGTTTAGTTTGTTTTAAGAAATGTAATGTAGACACTGTAATGTAAAAAAAAAGCCTGGTTAAGAGAGCATGACAAAGGAAAATTAATATGCTTTTTCTCAATCTTGCACGGGGAATGACTGGATTAAGGAGCTTAGATTGATTTAGTAACAAGTTTTAAGAGAAAGCAAGTAAATGATAAAGAATATTGAATATTATGAGGCTTTTTTTCTAGCGAATGATTGTATACTCGGTAGCAATTTTGCATCTGGCCCTCATGGCTCCATGGAAACAATCTGATAATGAGAAATAGGCAGCCTGGTTCTCATGTCTCCATGGAGACAATCTGATAAACAGAAATTGGTTACCATCTGGTGAAGACTGACTGACTCGGGGGGGGGGGGGATAAGAGAGAAACTAGCTAGGAAATAATGTTCTCTGAAAGCATTCATGGGTTTTTCCAGCTGGGAGAGCTATAAAGATAAGACAAAACCAGTCAGCACTTCATAGATGCACAGGTTGTACCCGTGTCTTAGCACGGATAACCTTTCTTTTAAGTAAACTGAAGTTTGTAAGTATGCCTGTCAGTTTGGGAAATGTACTCCTATTAGGAGGGTAAAACTTCAACATTTGACCATGTCCATAGTTTTGAGAGAGAGTATTAAATTATTAGTTTTTAGAGGGGTATCGGTAGGTTATTTTTTTGTCTGAGGGCTTTCAATAAAACAAAAAGTTCTGTAAGATGTGACATAGGCTCAAATGGATATGAAAAGAAACAACTATATAAAAGTTCAACTCGACAAACTGTATGCATGTAACACAAAAGCTGTAACTAGACAGTTAATGAAAATGTGTTATACATAAAAGATGGGGATAACTTTTTAATACAATGATGCTTTCGCTAATGTCTTTAAATGTCAATGTTCTCATAGATACATGAAAAAAAGAAAGAATAGTGAACTATATTACAAAAAGTAGAGTGTAAACAGCTAGGTTACAGGAGACACACTTGGAAAGAAATGAACATGTGAATTTGATGAAGAAAGGTTTGCAGAATGGTTATTCAGCAGAATATCTGGGACAAAGGAAAAGATGAGTATTTATATTAATTGCAAGAGGAACTCCAACAGTGATAGAAAAGGATACAAAAAAATAATGGCAGATCTGCAGTGCTAAGGGACTACTGGTAGGGGAGGAGGATTATACTGGCATGTATTTATAGTCCGCCTAAAACCGCTACAATGGAGATTAAGAAAATTCCGGAAGAAATAATCAGTTTTCAGCAAGGAATATTACTTACAGGTGGAGTCTGGAATTTGATTTGCAGCAGTGAAGATCTGTCTGGGGGCCCAGAAGGGAAAGTATAACAATGAACAGCAATTTTTTGAAGAAATTTATGAAAATATTTGGCATGGAAGATGTGAATTCACTAATAGGAGTTTAGAGTGAATTTACATATTATTCCCCAAGGTATAAAAACTGGGCTAAGCTACACTCAATTTACATTTCACAGGAACATGTGCATTTAATTGAACATCTTGACATGCACCCAATAGCTATTTCAGATCATGTGCCACTAAAAACAAATAAAAACACGGGGTAATGAACTAAAAATGAGACACTGGCGCTTTCCCACCTAACTGTTACAATGATAGGAATTTAAGGAATGGGTAGTGGAGACTATTCAGAAGCTATTCGGGAGGACAGAAATTACTCCTGAAAATATTGCTAGGGAGTGGGATAAAATTAAGGAGTAGTTTAAAAACAGGGTGGAAATAAAATAATGGGAGCTATGGTTAAGAAGTAAGAAGAATTATTTAGCTGACTGACAAATGTTGAAGTACTGTAGAATAATGGGAATCTCACAGAACAAGAGGAGGAGCAACTGCAGAATCATCTTATTTTGGCTTTTCCCGGTAAGGAATTACCTCAATAATATACACAAGTTTAGGAACTACAGGTATGCCCACCAGAACCAGAGAGGTCGGAAAACATTTTGGAAATAGTCCCTTCTGAAGATATTACAGTTAACTGTATATCTTGTTACAAAGGTTTTAACATATTTAATTATACATCTACTTTTATTTCCAAAGGACATTTTAGCTTATTTACAAAAGGTTTTACTTTCATTCCCAGGGTTAAGTCTAACATAGTGAATTTACTCAAAGATTTAAAACTAGGCAGAAGAATTTGGAAGTGTTTTTTAATGGTAATATTAGAAAGAAAGCACTGGATTTGTCTAAAAAGAGCACCTTTAACCCTCCCTTGCACCCCCAACTAAAAATTTTGAAGCTGTGGTTGAGATAAAACTTAGAAGCCAGCTTAGGTATAACAAGGTTACTTCCAACCTTTCTAAAGAAGAAATGGATATTTTAAGAATTTGTGAGGAAGATAAAAAAGTACAGTTTTGTACCTACCATAAATGTAGATGTCCGATAGGTATGCATCTGCAGTCATCACATCTGGGTTGTCCTGCCTCAGGCAGCCCTTCGGTCGGCCGGATTCCAAAGTCTGGGTCTGGCCTCGGCTGATGTCGCACTTTCCCCGACGTCAGAGCGTCTGGGATATAAAAGCATCAGCCAACGCCATTTTCCTCAGTTTTTCTTGCCCCAGATGCCAGGTGCCCTCTAGGAAGGCTAAATTTGGAGAAATGCAATAAAATTCCAAACATTTGCAAAAATATATACATAAATATACAAACAAATACACCATAATAGATTCCCCCCAGCTAGCTAATAGAGGGGTAAGCACCCTAGGAATACCACAGAGGGGAAGGAGGGAGGGTAAACCTGACTGCAGATGCATACCTATCGGACATCTACATTTATGGTAGGTACAAAACTGTACTATGTCCTTCAAGGATGCATCTGCAGTCATCACATATGGGTAGAATACCATAGCCAATCTGGGGGTGGAGGTACTAAGTAAAGGATGGTGTAGTTAAGATACCCTGCAGGACTGCCGTAGCAAAACCTGCTCTGGATCTGGAGTATAAAGGTAAATTGTAATGCTTGGCAAATGTATGCATGGAGCTCCATGTAGCAGCTTCTAAAATGTCCTTGGTAGCCACCCCTCTTAGGAAGGCTGTGGCGGTGGCTGTGGCTCTCGTGGAATGAGGTCTAATGTTAGCTGGCACAGTTTTTCCATGAAAGGAGTAACAAAAATGAATGCAATTTCCTATCCATTTTGAAATTGTCTGTTTGGAAATTGCTTTTCCTTGTGCCCCAGCAGCATATGCTACAAACAACTGGTCAGTCTTTTTGTAACTTTTAGTTCTGTCCAAGTAGTAGCGCAATTGTCTGTGTATGTCCAGGGTGTGCAGCAGTCTCTCCCCTTTATTTTGTGGTTGTGGGAAGAATGTAGGCAAGTGAATAGCTTGGTTCAAGGATACCCTGGATACCACCTTTGGCATAAATGTAGGATTGGTTCTCAAAGAAACTCTGTCTTGATGAAAGATAAGGAATGGCTGCACTGCCATTAAAGCTTGTAACTCAGATACTCTTCTTGCTGAGGTTATGGCCAGAAGGAAGGCAGTTTTCCAAGACAGAAACTGTAGATCTGCCGATGCTGCTGGTTCAAAGGGAGGAAGTGTTCGTTTTTCCAACACGAAGTTAAGGTCCCAAGTAGGTAGAGGTTGTTTCCTTGTAGGATTGATGTTTTTGATTCCTCTTAGAAACTGTCTTAGGAGAGGATGAGAGAAGACAGGTGGATTAACATTGTATTCTCCTGAAATTGCTGAGGCAGGAATCTTAATGGAAGAGTAAGACGGGCCATTGTGGAACAATTCTGCCAAATATTCCAGTATATGTGCCATGTTCATCACTGTCACATCTATGCCCTTTGTTGTGTTCCAAGTGTGAAATCTTTTCCATTTTGCTGAATATGTCTTCCTTGTGGAAGGCTGGCGAGCTTCCATAATAATATCCTTCACTCTCTGGGATAGGTTATCCTGAGGAGGAGTCATGGTATTCTCCAGGCAGTTAGCTGCAAGGTTTTCAGGTTGGAGTGCAGAGTCTTGAAATTGTGCTGCATCAGTAGAAGTGGCCATAGGGGGAGAGGCCACGGTTTCGTCTGTGACATGCTCTTTAACAGTGGGTACCAGTGCTGTCTTGGCCAGTTTGGAGCTATCAGAATCACTCTGGGCTGCTCTGTCCTGATCTTCAGTAAGACCTTGGTCATTAATGGGAGAGGTGGGAAAGCATACACTGTTAGAGCTTTCCAGCTGAAAGAGAGAGCGTCCACTTTCCATGCTTGTGGGTGGTATGTCCTTGAGCAGAATTTCTTCAGTTGATGATTGTGGGGGGAAGCGAACAGATCTATTTCCGGCCTTCCCCATGACTGTGTTATGAGTAAGAAGATGTCTGGGTGCAGCATCCATTCGTGTGCATCCATGGTAGTTCTGCTTAAGCTGTCTGCCAGTATATTGTCTTTGCCTGGCACGAACTGGGACTGGAGCTGTATATTGAGTTTCAAGGAAAGTTCCCATAGATTCATTGCCAGTCTGCAAAGAGGGTAGGAATGGGTGCCTCCTTGCTTGTTTATGTACCACATAACTGTGGTGTTGTCTGTCCTTATGAGCAGGTGGCCTTGATGAAGGAAAAGTTTGAAGGCCTTGATTGCGTGTATCACTGCCAGCATTTCCTTTTGGTTTATGTGCATGCGCAGCTCTCTTTGTGACCATAGCCCTTGGATACATCTGCCCTCCATGTGTGCTCCCCAACCTTGGTCTGAAGTGTCCGTAGTGATGGTTTGGTTGGCTCTTGGCTTGCTGAAGGGCAACCCGCTGTTCGACTGGCAGGCTTGAGCCCACCACAGAAATTCCTTTTGAAGGCATGGAATGAGTGGGATCAAAGTTTCTAAGCTGTGACTGTGCTGAGTCCATAAACTCCTTAGGTACCATTGTAATTTTTTCATATGCAGTCTTGCTTGTGGAATCAGAAGAATGCAAGATGCCATGTAACCCAGGGCCTGCAGGATTTTCCTTGCAGTCAGCTGAGTTTGTCTTGTCAGATTCTTGAAGTAATCCAGTAGTTGTTTTTGTTTTTCTTCTGTGAGAAAGGCTATTTGGGTGGTTGTGTCTAGATCCGCACCCAGAAAAGTTATTCTTTGGGATGGAAAAAGTCTTGATTTGTGGATGTTGACTGTATATCCCAAGGCCTGTAGCAGGTGGATGGCATAGTCCAAGTCCTTTAACAAAGTTTGCTTGCTGTCCGCTTGTATAAGGCAGTCGTCCAGATATGGGTAAATTTGAATCCCCTGAAGTCTGCAGTGTGCAATTACTGATGCCAGGCATTTCGTGAATACTCTGGGCGCAGTAGATAAGCCAAAGGGCAATGCTGAGAATTGATAATGCTCTGACCCTGCAAGAAATCTGAGGTGTCTTCTGCAGCTTTGTCGGATAGGGACATGCAGGTATGCCTCCTTGAGGTCTAGAGTCACCAGCCAAGACCCCTTGCCCAGCATGGGAAGGAGTTGCTGTAGAGTCAGCATTTTGAATTTTGGCACAATGAGGTAAGTATTCAGTGCGGACAAGTCGAGAATAGGCCTCCATTGATTTTCTTTTCTTGGAACAAGGAATAATCTGGAGTAAAATCCTTGGCCTTGTTCTGAAAGAGGTACCTTTTCTATGGCTTTCATTTGTATTAAGTTGGTAATTTGCTTCAAAGCCTCTGCCCTCTGATTTGGTGGCAGGTCTGGCATGCCTTTTCTTTTTGGCAATGTGTGGAAATGGAACCTGTATCCTTTGTCTATTATTTGCAGTGTCCATGTGTCCCTTGTAATGCTATGCCAATTTTTTGAGAATAAAGAAAGCTTTCCACCCAAAGGTGCTTCTAATTGAGCCCTGGTCGGCGGAGTCAAAATAAAGTCATTGAGTCTGTCCTGGTGTAGCAGTTGTAGTTCCTGCACTACCTCTCTGGTTGGGAGGCTGCCACTGACGGCCTCTGTAGGAGCCTCTAGCTTGCCCTCTACCTCTGGCACGCCTATTCCTGCCTCTCTGAGATCTGTCTGAGTCCGGAAAGGACCAATTCTTAGTAGGCCAATTTCTGCTGAATCTCGGTGGTTGGACTTGCAGAAAGTCTTTGACTGTTTTCACAGATTTTGCCTTTTCTTCAGATTTCTTTAAGACCTCTTGAGCCATGGAACCAAATAATTTTTGCTTTTCCATAGGAGCATCCAAAAGCTTAGCTTTAACATGGTCTGGCAGAGATTGTTCCTTCAGCCAGGCATGCCTACGTATAACTGCACCTGTCATAGCTGACCTACATGAAGCTTCCAATGCATCATAACCACACTGCAAGAAATGGTTACTAACCTGCTGGGAGTTATGCACCAGATCCTGAAGGGATTTGCGATCAAGGGGTTCAGAAGAGGACAGTTTCTTATTCAATTCATCTAACAAATACTCTTGGTACTGTATCATATGAAATTGATAATTTAATGCCCTCATGGAAAGAGTTGCAGAAGTATACACTTTCTTACCCCATCTCTCCAATGCTCTGGACTCCCTTTCAGAGGGTAGAGGATTTTTAGCAGTGGCAGCTGCAACCCCTTTTGGGCCCTGGGAAATAGTTTCTGGATCAGCAGAGGGGGCCTTGTACAGGTGTAGATGTGAGTCTGGGACCCTGTAGTACCTATCAGGTTTGGCAGGAGCCAGAGAGAGTCAGGGGCTGTACTAGCATCAGAGTACACATCATCAATGACATTCAAAACAGGAGGTATAGCTAAAGGCCTATGCTGAGGTAAATGTAAAAAGGTCCTTAATCTCTCTCTAGAATCAGAGAATTCCTGACCCTGCCATTGAAAATGTTCTCTCATAGAGTGTAATGTCTCTCCAAAGGAAAACTCTTCAGGAGGGGAGGCCGAGGGAATAGATTGTTCAACATCAGAATCCTCGTAGGCCGAATAAGCCTCCTCCTGGTGGTCTGACAGAGCAGAGCCATCAGTGGACTCATCTGAGGAGTGGGGGTCAGAGGGCTCAACCCTGGGCCTTTTGTCTGGAGGTGGTAGAGAGCCCCTGTCCGGATGAGGTTGAGAACCTCTAATTAATGAGATAAGATCCTCTGCTAGGCTAAGAATCTGAGAGCCAGTAGAAGGTCTCTGAGAGGTAATCTTGGGAGGCAAAGCTTTAGTAAGTTTAGCAGCTTTAGCCCTAGAAAACTCCTTAATGGAGATGGATGCAGGGGGTCTGGCTGCACCACGTGCAGGAGTAGACTTGTCTAAAGGAATGGTATCGGAAGGATCCTGGACACCGGTTTCAGTACGTAATTCAATAACCGACTCGGCCAGGGCCTCCGGGGCCGAGGTAGTCGGTTGTGCGGTTTCGGTAATAGGAAGTACCAAGGACTCTGTTTCAGCCGAGACAGACACACTCGCGGTAGGCCTGACCGTGGTTTCAGCCGAAACCGCGGCCCACGTGTCGGTCCTTGGCCTTCTGTTTTTTAACTAAATGCGAAGTTGGAGTCTCCGACGGCATCTTATAAGCAAAACTAGCCCCAAAAAAATTCCTCTGCAAACTCCGACCGACGTCTAAGAGTTCATTGGTTGAAGGAAGCACAGACTGAACAGGCTGAGACATCGTGGTCTGGGCCTAGGCAGGGGAGGCAGTAAGAGTGGAAATCCTTATGAGGTATTTGTTTCCCACAAGTTAAACAATTATTAACTTTATCTGACATCGGCTGAGGCAAGAAAGAGTCCCCAACGGGGTACTTAGCTTTTTCGAAGTCTTCGGTAGCTGAATCACAGGAGCTGGCCGACCGGCACTTGTGAACTGCTTCTGCTTCGGGCACCACGCGGCAAGAAAGACTGAGGGAAATGGCGTCGGCTGATGCTTTTATACCCCAGACGCTCTGACGTCGGGGAAAGTGCGACATCAGCCGAGGCCAGACCCAGACTTTGGAATCCGGCCGACCGAAGGGCTGCCTGAGGCAGGACAACCCATATGTGATGACTGCAGATGCATCCTTGAAGGACATCCTAAGAATTATGAAGCCTGATAAAGGGAGTGGGGTAGTTTTTATGGATCAAATCAATTATGAAGCAAAGATGCTTGAATTACTTATTGATGAAGTTACCTATGAGACAGTCTGTTTGAATGAGATTCATACTGCTTACAAAAAACTAGCCCTATGTTTAAATGATTTACTGACGGAGGGGCTTATTAATTTAGACACTTACAATTTTTTACATGTTGAGAAACCAAAGGTTCCTTCAATTTTTGGTATACCCAAGGTCCACAAAAGCATTGTGGACCCTCCACTTAGGCCTATCGTCTCTGCTCAAGGTTCTATTACGACCCCCTTGGCTAAATATATTGATATGCATCTTAAAAAGCTAGTAATGGACCACTGTAATGTGTTAAAGGATTCCTGGGATTTTTTGAGACATATTCATAACTCAAACAAGGGAAATACATCCTGTTTTATTACAATGGATGTAGTGGATTTATTTACATGTATTCCACATGACACAGGCCTGACATGGTTTGAAGAATTTTTTTAGAAAACAAGCCCAACGTTCCTTTTAAGGTGTTTCGTTCATGCTGGACTTTAATGGATTTAGTTTTAAATAACAATTTTATCTTCTTCCAGGGGGAGTATTTTAGACAATTAAAAGGTGTTGCTATGGGTCCACATTATGCATCCACTTATGCTAATATTATTTTATTGTACCGGGAAGAAAGATTTGTTTTTAATTCTGATTTTAAATTTTATTGGAATTTCTATGGGCGTTTTCTGGATGATGTGTGCCTTTTTTGGAACAGTTCTGTTGACAAATTTTTTGATTACATTTCCAACACTACGAATTTTTTATGGTTTACTTACAAAATTGATGAGAGTGACCTATGTTTTCTTGATGTTAATATTCAGAGACATGGCAATGGTTTTAAATCAAAATTTTTAGAAAGACATTCTCCAATGCCTATCTGCATTATAGTAACTCCCACTCTCCCTATCAGAAAAGGGCAGGTATTAAAGGCCAGTTGGTGGGAGCTAGTAGGATGACTTCTGAATATGATGATTTTAGAACTGAATGTGATTTTATTATTGACATGTTCAAAGCAAGAGGTTATCCTGTTGACCTGTTAACATGTGACCACTGAGGTAATGGGAGGGTAGAAATGGTAGATTTGTCCCGATTTTAGGAAGAACTTCAACCATTTCTGAACTGTTAAATGAAAAGGAGAATTCAGTAGATATTTCAGCCCAAAACAAAGGGTACCAATCAGCCATGGTTACCACCTTTGATGGTGAAAGCAACTTAGTAAGGAGGATTGTTACTAAAGAATGGAAAGAATTTGCCTGTCTGTCAGACTTGAATAACATAATTGAAAAACCTTTCAAATGTGTATACAGAAAGGGAAGAAACATTAACAACATTTTGGAAAGGGCCAATAGTGGAATTTTCTTTAGTAACAAAAAAGGGACCCACAAATGTGGCAACTGTCCACAGTGTTCCAACATTAAAGAAGGTGATGGCATTTTTTTGAAATGTAGGGGTAAACACCTTACTACCAAAGGCTTTGCTAATTGCACCACCACTGGGGTGGTATATATTGCTTTATGTGGAATGTGTGATTCATTCTACGTTGGTAAAACCGAAAGGAGATTGAGGCAGAGAATGTATGAGCATGGTTATGACATCAGAAAAAGAAAGGACAATAATGCCTTGTATAAACATCATGAAAATTGTGAAAATGCTGAATTCAAGTTTTTTGTAATTGAAGTCGTCCCTCTTGATCCCAGGAGAGGTCCATGGGAGACCCGCCTGGAATACAGGGCGTTATACTGGCAAATTGTTTTAGATGCCAGTACCCCTCCAGGTCTTAATGAGTTTTTAACTATAAAACCTGTTTTGAAATTAAGGTCTTCTAAACTATTATATGGTTTAACTTCATACAACTTTTTATTCAAGTTTATATATTAATTTTACACATCAATTTTTTTACACACAAATTTCATTAGGCATCTATTTATGTAATGTCATTCTTAAGGGCCATGTATTTTGAATTTCACACGGAAAGTGTGAATTTAAGTGTAGTATATGTTTTTTTCCACCAGGTGGTGCTAGTGTAGTTTTATTCATTTTTTATCAGTACACATCAATGCTTTTGAATTTTAACTAAGGTTTTATTACATGTTGGAGTATGTATATATATTTTAGGTCTATATATGTACACATTTACTTATTACACATGTATGTCCTTTTATGCATTTCAACATGGTGTTTTTATGTCTTTCATGACTATTTTACATACACACTTTTACATTTTTAATTAATGTGTTTTTTTCATTGGTTCATTCAAACAGTGACAGGTTATATATTTAATTGTGTAATGAGGTCAATTTTATCTGATGAAGTAGCTGTTGACGAAAACGTAAGAGGAACTTTTTACACAGCATTATTTGTGTTTCGTTGGAATAAAGTGAAGTTTTGTCCTGCAGCCGAGTTCTCTGTGCCTTTTTTCAGTTTAATGGATAGTAAGATACAAGCAGTTAAAATGTTTTTAGTTCCAGTAGTCTTATACACAGGTCAGGCATATATATTTTTTTTTTTATCAACCAGAGGAGAAGTTGTGGATAGCAATTAATAAAGAGCTGAAGGACTTTATCTGGGAGGGGAAGACCGCAAGAGTCGAGCAGGATAAGCTGATTCTTCCAGCAGAACAGGGCGGATTGGGATTACTTGATTTGAAGGGGTATTTCAGAGCTACACAGTTAATGCTCGTATATATAGCACAAGCAGAAAACAAATTCAAAATAGAAAGGGATGAGGATGAAACAAGGGGGGAAGCTCAAAAAACAAGGAGAGACTGGGATATTGGATGCAGGCCTTTAAGGAGAATAACAACAAAACAGAACATTATATATATGAAGTAGCAGAAAGTATCCTAATAACAAAGCCAACAAAGGAATGGAAAAAGGAAATTCTATCGAT
Organism: Protopterus annectens; assembly: GCF_019279795.1. Classification (NCBI taxonomy): domain Eukaryota; kingdom Metazoa; phylum Chordata; order Ceratodontiformes; family Protopteridae; genus Protopterus; species Protopterus annectens. Next base: position 717,535,767 of record NC_056737.1, read on the forward strand.
AGGGATGACTGCAATTAGGGATACAGACAATAAGCAAAAGGGGGCTGGAATTTACTGAAGAAAACTGGCAAAGGAACCAAGGTATTGGGAGCAAATAACTAGAGAGGGAAAGATGACAGAATGGAAAGATGTCAAGAATTGAATTTGACTACAGGTTAGAGACTGCCTTTCCTATCAAGGACTGATATCAGAGTGGGTCTATATTAGTTCATCGAAAAGTAACTTCAGCCAGCGGTCATTCATTGAACATAAACCAGTGAACGGCCATTCACATCAGCGAACAATTTTCCCATAGCAGTAACTTACTTGGCCAGCAGTAGGAAATTTGCAGTTTTCCCCACTGTAGTGCAATTTCTAAGTTGGGATATACAGGTAGGGGATGGTGAGGGGGGCATAGCATCACCACCTTGGTGGATTTGATATACTGCAGTGTGTGACACAGTCAGTATATTGGCCAAGTAACTCACTACCCTGGGAAACATGTTCACTGATGTGAACAATGAATGGACTTTCGTTGAAGTTAGTTCATAGATGTGTACTAGGCTAACAGCCCTGGAGCCTTTACAAACCTAGCCCATAGGATTACCCTGATATTGTGCCACCCAACCTTAGTTCCCAGTGCCTCTGTCGAGTAGATCCACTGGAGTGATCCCTGGGGTGAATTTTCTATTTCCCATCCACTCATCAAGGTTTCTCTTGAAGAGGGCCAGTGAGGTGCTCTGTTTAACATGTATGGGAAGTCTATTCCACAGCAAGGGCAGTCTCTGGGTTATGAACCTGTCCCTGCAGCACGTTCTGTTGACTGTGGTAATGAGGTTGAGGTCAGTGGAGCATGTGGTGTGGAGGGACTGGGATTTCTTTAGATGTAGCATTTCTAACAGAGCTGGATCAGACATGGCTTTGTATGTCAAGCAGAGATCACCTCTAAGTAGGCGATATGAGACAGAGAATAGCTGGGAGTTTTTTTGAATCTGTCCATATAAGACAAGTGTTTAAGGCCTACGATCCTCTTTGTAAGGTACTTTTGCAGCCTCTTCAGTTGTTGCAGGTGTCTAGTGAGGTACATGCCAAATGGGGCATTGTACTCTACGACTGGCCTAATGAGGGAAGAGTAGAGGGATACAATGATCTCTTTCTTCCTGGATGCAAAACCCTTAGTAATGAGATGTGCCACATAGGACTTTTTGACCAGTGGCAATGTGGTTGTCAAAAGAGAGGCTGCTGTCAACCTGTGTTCGCAGATCTCTTATAACACCTTCTGTGTTCAGTGGATTACCACTGATGTGGTAAATCATGGGAACCAGGTTTTTCCCAAAGGGGATGACGACATTTTTTGGCACTGAGCTTAAGGCCATGGTTCTGACACCAGTCGTTGGTCTCAGTGAGGCCTTTGTGTAGGATGTCAGCATCACTTGGGGAGTTAATAGCTCCCAACCTGCAATCGTCTGCGAACATTGTCAGCCGGAGACCCTTTGTGTTGGCATGGACTTCAGAGAAGTAGTTACCAAACAGGAGAGGACCCAGGACCAAACCCTGTTGGACTCCACTTGTGACTGGTCGGCAGTCTGACTTGGAGACTGCTACTTTCACACTGTGGGTTCTACCTGTGAGCCAGTTTGTAAACCACCTAGTGATACAGGGGCTGCCTAACTTAGTGAGTTTTTCTATGATTACTGAATGGGGAATGGTATCAAACGGCTTGACCAGATCAAGGTAGGCTGTATGAACCACTTTGCCTTCATCCACAGCTCTGATGACTGACTCAAAGAAGTCGACCAAGTTAAGCAGGCATGATCTACCCTTCACAAAAACTGTGCGAGATCCAGATTTTGAGATTCCCTATATTCTTGTTTATTAGGTCCATGATGATGTGTTCCACAGCTTTGCATATCAGACTCATTAGGCTAATGATGCGATAATTCCCAGGGTCTGTAGTCGCTCCTCCTTTGTGGAGAGGGATGACTGTAGCAGTGCGCCATTTGGTAGGGACAAAGCCTGAGGTGAGGCTGTGACTGAACAGGCACACAGGTAAGGTGCCATTTCACTCTGTAGTTCATGTAGAATACAGCCAGGGATATTGTCAGGTCCTGTGGAAGCTGTATTCTGGGCCTTGGACAGTGCTTGACGAAGTAATACAGACCATATCACAGTATAGGCAGAGAGAAAGAAATAAGGGGTCCTAAACAAAAGCCCAGCACTGGCAGAGTTTTTAGTAGAACCTAGAACTATAGCAGCCATTAAAAAAGGAATAATTACGAGAGCATATAAAATACTGCATGATAACTGTAAAAATCAGAGATTAGAAATGATTGAGAAGAGAAACTAGGTATGTAATTCACAAAGAAACAATGGGAGTATATATGTATGTCTCCCAAATGTGCAATAAAGTCTAGAAGATTTAGGATTTTTACTTGGAAATGTTTACATACATATTTTATACCCCATGTATTTTTCCTTAGGTAGGCAGCAAATGATGGAGGTGTAAAGGAGAAGAAAAAGGTAATTGGGAACATATTATCTGGGAGTGTGGTGAGTTGGTGGACATTAGGGATTCCCTACGGGATGGATGGGCGCACTGTCGGGAGTTGCTGGGTGGGCAGACTGGTGTGACAAGGGAGATTTTTCTGAGTTATGATACAGAATCATAATTGGCTAGACATAAGGCCTTGCTATGTCTAATTATGGTGGCTAACAAAACAGTTACTAGAAAATGGAAATCAAAATCTAAACCAACTATACTAGTAGTAGTAGTAGTAAATATGGATAAAACAACTGGAATTGAGATCTTTAGAAAAGGGTAGGAGCAACTGCACAGGAAAAAAATGGGAACTGTGGAAATAATACATACAGGGGAGGAGAGGTTTAAAAGAAGGCAGGACTTAAATGAGCATGCAATGTTTAAAAATGACTGAGTAGTTTTTAAGTGATGTATAATGTTTGCAACTGGGAGTGTGTCAGTATGGCTTGTGATATAAAATGCTTGCAACTAGGACTTGGCCAGTGTGGTTTGTTTTCATCTATACAACTGTATGACTGGCTATGTCTTAATTGATGGTCTAATAAACATGTTTCTTGTTTAAGGGGGGGGGGATTAATCATTTATGTAATGTTACGTTATATGACATATAACAATATAAGTGAAGTATAATGTTTGGCAATGAGAACTTGCTAATACAGTTCAATTACTTTTATACAAATATAAGTTTGCCTGTGTCACGTGATAATTCAATAAAAGTATTTAAAATAAAATAAGGTCTTTCCCTTTCCTGCCATGGGCATCCCTACACTTGCAAAGGATGTAGCTTATCCCCTGGTCCATGGTGGCTGTAGGTATAACACCAGCAGGACTGGCCAGAGGGATGGTGTGTGTGGAGATGAGCAGTCTGTGGAATCAAAAGCAGCCACAGCAGAGTTACCCACCTGTGGATGGTGTTGCATGAGGTAGCTGACACAAAAATGCTCCCCAACAATTTTCTCCTTCTTCAGGACAGGGGAAGTTAAAACCACTTTTTGCTACTCCATGACAAGGGAAGTTAAAAACACTTTTAGCTACTCCATATTTTAAGTGAAGAATATGAGACCTGAAGGTGGATAGACTCCAGAGAGTCAGAAAAAGAATAAATAGCATTAATTAATAAAATTATGGGCATTCCCCAACAAGTACAACATATGGTCAGAAATACACAAACCTGTAGGAAAATTCTCTCTAATATAGTAGTTTTTATACACAAAAATTTCACACTAGCATTAACATTCAAACTCCCCTGGAACTGCAATGGACATTCTCAAAATATAGACTTTCCTAGCAAAATGTAACATTTTAATCAGAAAAACATAAGTTTTCCTCAAAAATTATTTTAGTGGAAGCTTTCCCTAAAGGGAAACTTATCTGCCTAACCTCGCAGGATTGCTAGTCGACAGCATTTCCAAAGGGCCTGCAAAAAGGCTGCTCTTAAGCAGCAGCAAAAAAAAAAATGGAGTTCTAACTTTCTTTATATGGGACTCCCATCCAGCTTCTGACAGAGCATGTGGAAGGCACCTTGCAGCTTTAACAGCTGGTCAGTAGCAGAGGGTCGTACCCAACAGGTTAGGGTACTGCAACTGTGCTCTAAACGTTGAACATCAATATTACTTGCCATATGTTGTTTTAATTCTTAAAACTGCAGGCAAAAATGTATCTTAACACAGTGAGGAACATCCCACAGTTATTAAATATAACCTTATAAAACAAAAGCAGGCATTGTCATAAAACTTTTTACTCAAAAGAAATATCTTGGCATTCAGTTTTATGCTCCACTTACAAGGCATAATTGTGTGATTCCTCTTCCCCAGATAAGCTATATAACTTCTATTCCTAGCAGAAAATTCTTTCAAGACATGCTCAGTCTTCAGTTCTTAGACCAGGAAAAAAATGATGGCCACATCCCAATTAAAAAAGGCCTGAGAGGATAAGAAGTCACAAATTAAGGATTCTAAGACCCGGTCAGAATATTTAAGAAAACTATTAGCATCACAGCATCATCTGGAGAATTTTGGAAAAATACAACTATACTCCATTTGCTAAGTCTGTTTATAGCTAATTAATGGTAATTCAAAACTCTGGCATTATTCGAATGTTATGCTTTCTCAACAAATTGTTTAGTTTTATATATTGATTATTTTAATTATATAAATTCATTTAGACAGAAAAGTATATAATATAGTGATTGTCAATGTCTTGAAAGGCACTGAGGTTTCTTAAAAACTGAAGTAGTTAAAAATGATGCAAATTAAACAAACAAATACATACAAATGTAGTTATAAATGGGAATAACTGGGAACAACTATCAACAATATGCAATGGGTTTAAGATGAATTTAAAAAGATAAGATAGATGTCTACACTGTACAAATGACTACAAATTATCAGGGAAAGATGAAACAGCTGTAAGACAGAGTGAATTTCAGAATAAGTTGCAGGATAGTAACAATAAATGCAGGGAGGAACGGAAAGAGTAAATGGGAAAAACAGTTACTTTCTTACCACAAAGTACCATCTGTGTTGTCACTAATTTCTTCCTCACCCTGTGGGTCTTGGATCCAACCCTCAGATACAACTCGGCCATTTTGCAAGCTGAAAAATTGAAGCTCGAGCTCCTTCCATCCCACCCATAATGCTTCATTCCCCCAGCCTACCTCAGATCGAGTTTGCAATATGCAATTTTTCTGAAACAAAGATGCATATTATAAAGGCTAGTGAATCAAAGATCAAGCATAAAGATCAGGGGCTCAAGCAGGAACTGTGGGTCCTATGAAGTCATCCAACAAGTCTCTCATAGTTATGGACAGAGGGAAGGAGGGAGGGTAGGTTGAGGAAGAATGCAGTGACAACACAGATGGAACCTTATGGTAAGAACATAACTTCTTTATCTGATGTTGTCACTGCCATTCTTTCTCAACCTGTGGGACAAAGTCCCCAGGTGCAATAACCCTAGAGTGGCCCTCATGGAAGGATATTACGGAGCACTGCAGAGCCAAAGACAGTTCTATTCCTGGAGATGATGTCCAACTTACAGTGTGTGAGGAAAAGTATGGGAATTTGACTAAGTTGCAGCTGCACAAATGGCATCAATAGATACTCTACACCAAAAAGCCTGAGATGCTGCCTTAGACCTTGTAGAATGAGCCTTGATTTTTTCCTGGTAAGGGCCTGTTATTGGAAGAATAAACAAAGGAAATTTAATCTTTCAACCATTTGGCAAGCGTAGTCTTGGTGACAGCTCGCCCTTTCCTTACCTCAGAAAAAGACAAACAGTTCTGATTTTCTGCAATATTTAGTTCTGTCCAGGTAAAAACTTAACTGCCTGTGAACATCCAGAAGGTGGAGTGCATACTCTCCATTGTTTTGAAAGCTGGGAAAGAAAACAGGAAGACTGACAGACTGATTTATATTATTTTCTTGCAGCTTATTTGGGAAAGAAAAGTGGGTTGGTACGCAGAGTAAAAAGAAGTTATGTCTTACCATAACGTTCCATCTGCGTTGTAGATCTTTATTCATTCATTCATTACTGTTAGGATTTCATTTCTGTCCTCAGAACTGACACTGCTGTTACCAAGGTGGCACCAAACAAAAGCTCTTAGCTAAGACCTACCCATAATGCCCCTCTCATAGTCTCTTCAGATTGAGTTTGCCCACCCCTACAGTATAGAAATAATGAGAGACAGTAAGAGGCTCTGTCTGAGCAAATACCTTAACTAAGGAAATCCTAAAGTCCACCAGGAGTCCAGGCATGGAGGAAGGAGGGCAGGAAATAATGAATGAATAAAGATCTACAACACAGATGGAACGTTATGGTAAGGCATAACTTCTTTATCTGATGTTGTAAATCTTTATTCATTCCTTATTGTTAGGACAGAGTCCCCAGCTACTTGAGTCCTGGGTGGCCCTAAGGAAGGATATTCCTGAGCACCATAGAACCAACAGATACTCGTCCCCTGGAGGCCAAATCCAATTTGTAACGAGTGATAAAGGTATGGGGTCTTGCCCAAGTGGTTGCTGAGCAGATATCATCCATAGAGGCTCTGGAATGAAAAGCTACTGAAGTAGCCATCGATCTAGTCGAATGAGCCTTTAATCTGCAAGGTAAAGACACTTTGTTCTGATGGTAGATGATGGTAATGGCGTTTCTAAGCCAAGAAGATAAGGTCATTTTGGAGACAGGCCTACCCAATCCAGATCCTGCAAAGGCCACAAACAATTGATCCATTTTTCTGAAAGATTTAGTTCTGTCCAAGTAGAAATGAAGCTGCCTATGAACATCGAGGGTATACAAAAGATATTCCCCTCTATTTGAATGGTGAGGGCAGAAGACCGGCAGGTCAATAGATTGGTTAACTGAAAACCCAGAAATGACCTTGGGCAAAAAGAAAGGATCAGTACGTAGGGACACTCTTTCCCAATGAAAAATCAAGTAAAGTCCATTGACACTCAAGGCCTGCAACTCAGATACTCTTCTCACTGAGGTAAAGGCAACTAGAAGTAGGGTCTTCCAAGACAAAAAGTTTATAACACATGAATTAAAAGGTTTGAAAGGAGGGCTTGTTAATGACTGAAGCACCACTGTCAAGTCCCAAGGCTCTACTGGAGGCTTGACAGGAGGTTTAACATGTAATACTCCTTTCAAGAAGGTTTTGCACAGTGTGACATTAAGTACAGTTTTGTACCTACCATAAATGTAGATGTCCGATAGACATGCAACTGCAGTCATAACATGTGGGTTGTCCTGCCTCAGGCAGCCCTCGGTCAGCCGGATTCCAAAGTCTGGGTCCGACGTCGGCTGATGTCGCATTTCTCTCCGTCAGAGCGGCTGGAGTACATAAGCATCAGCCGACGCCATTTTCTTCAGTGTTTCTTGCCCCAGATGCCAGGTGCCCTCCAAGGAAGGCTGTAATCAAATTGGAAGACAAAAACAGGATTCCAAACAAATAAGTGAGCAATAAAACAAATACACCATAACAGATATCCCCAGCTAAGAGTAACAGGGATAGGAGTGGACCCTAGGCATAGAGGGGTATGGAGAGAGGGAAAATCCGACTGCAGTTGCATGTCTATCGGACATCTACATTTATGGTAGGTACAAAACTGTACTATGTCCTTCAAGAATGCAACTGCAGTCATAACATGTGGGTAGAATACCATAGCTTAGCTGGGGGAGGAGGTATGCACTAGGAAAGAGATGGTGTGGCAATCAAACCCTGCAGGACTGCCGAAGCACAGCCTGCTCTGGATCTGGAATATAGAGGGAGATTGTAGTGTTTGGAGAATGTATGCACGGAGCTCCATGTAGCAGCTTCTAGAATGTCCTTGGTAGGCACCCCTCTTAAAAATGCTGTAGAGGTGGCTGTAGCTCTGGTGGAATGTGGTCTGACATTGGCTGGAACAGTCTTTCCATGAAAGGAATAACAGAATCTGATGCAATGTCCAATCCATTTAGAAATAGTCTGTTTTGAAATTGCTTTTCCCTGGACTGCAGGGGCGTAAGCTACAAAAAGTTGTTCAGACTTCCTACTGGCCTTGGTTCTGTCCAGGTAGTATCGAAGTTGTCTGTGAATGTCCAAGGTATGCAAAAGTCTTTTCCCCCTTATTCTCAGTTTTGGGGAAGAAAGCAGGCAGATGAATGGCTTGATTTAGAAAAACCCTAGATACCACCTTTGGCATAAAAGTAGGGTTGGTCCTTAATGAAACCCTGTCTCTGTGGAAAATAATAAAGGGTGGTATTGCCATTAGGGCCTGTAGCTCCGAAACCCTTCTTGCTGAGGTAATTGCCAACAGGAAAGCTGTCTTCCATGATAGAAATTGCAAGTCAACTGAAGCTGCTGGCTCAAAAGGAGGTAGAGTCAGTTTCTCTAAGACAAAATTGAGGTCCCAGGCTGGCACTGGGGCCTTTCTTGGTGGCTTAATGTTCTTGATTCCCCTGAGGAATTGTCTTAGTAAGGGGTGAGAGAAAACAGGAGGATCAGTGTTGTATCTAGCTGAAATAGTAGATGCATGTATCTTTATGGAAGAATATGAGAGGCCGTTCTTTAACATATCTGCCAAATATTCCAAGATAAGTGGGATGTTCAGCAATGAAGCATCATGTCCCTTGCTGGTATTCCAATTGCTGTATCTTTTCCACTTTGCTAAGTAAACCTTTCTGGTGGATGGTCTTCGAGCCTCTGTTAGTATCCGCTGAACTTCCTTAGAGAGGGATAAGCTGAAGTTATTTATGGGATCTCCCAAGCTGTTAGCTGCAGTGTCTGAAGGTTTGGATGCAGTGTTTCGAAATTGTGTTGAGTCAAAAGTAGAGGCCACTGAGGGAGGGCCCACCTCCTGGTGTGACATATGCTCCGTAGTAGTGGGTACCAGTGTTGTCTTGGCCAATCCGGAGCTATTATGATTCCCTTGGGCTTCTCTGCTTTGATCTTTAGTAATACTGAGGTCATCAGTGGCAGAGGTGGGAATGCATAGATTGCTAGGGAGTTCCAGTTGAATGAGAGGGCATCTATTTTCCAAGCTTTTGGATGGTATGTCCTTGTGCAAAATTTTGGTAGAAGATGGTTGAGGTGAGAGGCAAATAGGTCCACTTCTGGCTTGCCCCATGTCGAAGTGAGTTGTCTGAAGGCCTTCGGATGTAACTTCCACTCGTGTGGATCTGTGAAATTCCTGCTTAGGCTGTCCTCCAACACATTGTCTTTTCCTGGAACAAACTGGGATTGTAACTGGATGTTTAGGCTCAGTGATTTCTCCCAAAGCTGCATTGTCAGTCTGCAAAGGGGGTAAGAGTGGGTGCCCCCCTGCTTGTTTATGTACCACATCACAGTGGTGTTGTCTGTCCGTATCATTAAATGGCCTTGCTGGAGTTGGTGTTGAAAAGCCTCGATGGCATGCATTACTGCCAGCATTTCCTTTTGGTTTATATGCAGATGTGTTTCCTTTGGAGACCATTGTCCTTGTATACACCTGCCTTCCATGTGCCCCATCCAAGGTCTGAGGCGTCTGTAGTCATGGTCTGTGTTATCTGTGTTTTTTTGAATGACATACCTGTGTTTTCCTGGCTCACCGAGGCCCACCATAGGAATTTCTTTTGTAGGCATGGAATGAGTGGTATGATTGTCTCCAAGTTGTTGCTGTGTTGAGACCAAATGCTTTTTAGGTACCACTGAAGCTTTCTCATGTGCAGTTTTGCTAATGGAACCAGTAGAATGCAGGATGCCATGTAACCCAGGGCCTGTAGGAATCTCCTTGCAGTCATCTGGGTGAGTTTTGCTAAACCTTTGAAGTAATGAGTTAACTTCTCTTGCTTGTCTTCTGCCAGGTAAGCCATCTGAGAGGCTGTGTCTAGTTTGGCTCCTAAGAAGATTATTTGCTGGGATGGCTGCAGTCTTGACTTTTGGAAGTTGACTGTGTATCCCAGAGCTTGAAGTAATCGTATGACATAATCCAGGTTTCTTGTCAACATCAATTTGTCGTCCGCTTGTATGAGGCAGTCGTCCAGGTACGGGTAAATTTGTATACCCTGGAGCCTGCAATGAGCAATTACTGAAGCCAGGCATTTTGTAAATACTCTGGGCGCAGTAGATAAGCCAAATGGCAATGCTGAGAATTGATAATGCTCTGGCCCTGCAAGAAATGAGGTATCTTCTGCAGCTGTGTCTGATAGGGACATGCAGGTATGCCTCCTTGAGGTCCAGAGTAATCAGCCATGACTCCTTGCCCAGCATGGGAAGGAGTTGCTGTAGAGTCAGCATTTTGAACTTTGGTACTATGAGAAAGGTGTTTAATGCGGACAAGTCCAGTATTGGTCTCCATTGAGATTCTTTTCTTGGAACAAGGAACAGTCTTGAGTAAAACCCCTGTTCTTGTTCTTGTTGTGGAACTCTTTCTATTGCTTTCATTCGAGTCAGCAGAGTGATTTGTTTGATAGCCTCTGCCCTTTGATTTTGTGGTAGGTTTGGCATGCCTTGTTTTCTTGGTAAGGTATGAAAATGAAACCTGTACCCTCGGTCTATAATGTCCAAAATCCATTTGTCCTTTGTCAGTCTGTGCCAGTTTTCTGCAAACAGAGATAATTTCCGCCCAGGAGCTTCTAGTTGTGCCCGGGTAGGCAGTAGTAGAGGAAAGTCATTGAGTTTGTGGTTGTTGGGCAGGTGAAACCCCTGCGCCACTTCTTTGGTTTCCTGGCTGCCATTGTCGCCCCCTGTAAGGGCCTCTGTATTGGCCTCTTCCTCGGCCACGTCTGTTCTTACCCCTTTGAAACTTTTCTGGATTAGGAAAGGACCAGTTTTTTGAAGGCCAATTCCTACTGAATCTGGGGGGGTTGAACCTGGAGGAAATCTTTCACAGTCTGAACCGATTTTGCTTTTTCTTCGATGGTCTTTAACACATCCTTAGCATTTGCACCAAAAAGCTTGTTCTTTTCCAAAGGTGCATCCAGAAGTTTTGCTTTACATGATCTGGTAGAGGTTGATCTTTTAACCAAGCATGTCTACGAATCACTGCCCCTGTCATAGCTGCCCTACATGAAGCTTCCAGTGCATCATATCCACACTGCAGGAAGTGATTGCTTACTTGCTGAGTGTTATGTACAGCTTCCTGCAAAGTCTTCCTGTCTAAAGGATCAGGAGAAGCTAATGTTTTTTGTAAATCTTCTAAGAGATAATCCTGATATTGTAACATATGAAAAAGGCAATTTAAAGCTCTCACTGATAAGGTAGTGGATGTGTAAACCTTTTTGCCCCATCTCTCTAATGACCTTGCTTCCCTGTTGGAGGGCAAAGGATTTTTTGAGGTGGAGGCTGAAACTCCTTTAGGCCCCTGTGAAATAGTTTCCAAATCAGCAGAATGGGCCCTGAATAAATGGGAATGAGTTTCTGGGACCCTGTAATACCTGTCTGGCTTGGCTGGAGCAGGAGGAAGAGAATCAGGGGTAGCACTAGAGTCAGAATACAAATCATCCAGAACATCAAGTACAGGAGGAATAGCTAAGGGCCTGTGCTGAGGCTTCTTAAGGAAAGTCCTAAGGCGTTTCCTAGAATCAGAATATTCCTGACCCTGCCACTTGAAATGTTCCCTCATGGTGTGCAGAACTTCCCCAAAAGAAATATCCTCAGGAGGGGAGGCCGAAGGGATGGAATCTTCTGCATCCGAGTCCTCATAAGTCTGGAAGAGCTCTTCCTGGCTATCAGAGTGGACAGAGCCCTCAGAGTCTTCATCTGAAGGAGTAGGGTCAGAGGGTTCAACCCGGGGCCTTTTATCAGGAGGAGGCTGGGATGCTCTCTCAGGATGGGCCTGTGAACCTCTAATTATGGAAATTAAATCAGCCGCCATGGACATAATTTGTGTCTCCGGAGTCGGCTAAGGTAAGGATTTAGAAGTAATATGCTTTGTTTTGCTGGCTGCCTTAGCCCTGGTGTAGGCCTTAATAGACATGGCCATAGGAGGCCTGGCAGCTCCACGTGCAGGAGTGACCTTGTCTACAGCAATGGTCTCGGGCATTTCCTCGGTTTCGGTATCCTGAGGAAAGTCTATAACTGGCGTCGGAGTAATGTCTGGAATCGGAGTAGTCGGTAATGCGGTGTCTTCGGTTCGGAGCGGTGGAGAGACAGTCTCAGAGGGAACCGGAGCACTCGCGCTAGGTTTTGGCGTGGAGTCGGTGGTAGACGCGGGGCGAGGATGTTGGTCCCGGTCTTTTCGCTTTTTGGGTGTTTGGGATGTCGGAAGATCCGACGGCATGGTGTAGGCAAATTTATCGCCGAAAAAATCTTCAGCGAACTCTGCCCGGCACCTGAGAGTGCGCTTGTTGAAGCGAGCACAGGCTACACAGGCCGAGACGTCGTGGTCTGGGCCCAGGCAAGGGAGGCAGTAAGAGTGGAAATCCTTATGAGGTATTTGTTTACCACAAAAAAGACAATTGTTAACTTTTTCAGTAATTTCTAACATCGGCTGAGGCAAGAAAAGGTCCCCAACGGGGTACTTAGCTTTTTCGATGACTTCGGTATCGTAGAATACAGGAGCTGACTGACCGGCACTTGCGAACTGCTTCTGCTTCGGGCACCGCGGCAAGAAAGACTGAAGAAAATGGCGTCGGCTGATGCTTATGTACTCCAGCCGCTCTGACGTCGGAGAGAAATGCGACATCAGCCGACGTCGGACCCAGACTTTGGAATCCGGCCGACCGAGGGCTGCCTGAGGCAGGACAACCCACATGTTATGACTGCAGTTGCATTCTTGAAGGACATCAGAAGAATTATCAAATCTATTGCGAAAATTTGCGATAGCCGATAAATGCACAGTAATTGTCGATGCTGAAGCTCCTGCATGGAATAGGGTAGTCAGGTATTGTAGGATCTTCTGAACAGGCATGGAGAAGGGGTCTATGTCATGATCTTTGGCTCATGTAGAGAACCTAGCCCACTTACTAGAATAAATTTTCCTGGTGGAAGGTTTATGTGAAGCCAGTAGAATCTCACGAACAGGAGACGAAATATCAGGTAGCCTGGCAATCATCGGAAGTGGAGAAACCAAGTTGTGAGCTTGAGGCTATGGAGATTGGGGTGAATCAGTCCCTGAGGGTGAGACAGCAGACCTTGGGACCGATCCAGGATCCACGGGCTGTGAATTAGATGGGGCCATAGGAAAGGGAACCAGACTTGACGGGGCCAATGAGGACCACTTTGCTTCTCAACCTTTGAGCTTTCTGGAGGAATTTCAGGATGAGGGGAAACAGGGGAAAGGCATACAGCAGACCCGGGGGCTAATCGTGCATCAGAGCATCCCTTGGTAACTCCCCTTGAAGGGGGAATCAGGGCAAACTACCTTCTTCATTTGTTTAGGGGGGAAGAAAACAGGTTGCAGCAAGGCCTGCCCCAACAAAGGAAGATCTGATCCATTATTATAGGACTGAGGGACCACTCGTGAGGCATCAGAATGTTTCGGCTCAGATTGTCCGCAACAAGGTTGGAACTCCCAGGAATGTGCGTTTCAATAAGAAAGCGGTTGGAAGCCATCGCCCAAGTGCCAAATTCTCATGGCCTCCTGACACAGGGGGTAAGACCTGGTTCCGCCTTGTTTGTTGATATACCAGATCACTGACATGCCGTCCGACTGAATTGCAATGGTCCCGGAAGGAAGGGATACGTGGAACGCTTGCAACGCTAAGAGAACTGCCCTAAAATCCAGAACATTTATGTGCAAATTGGCCTCCATAGGGACCAGGTGCCTTGGACTGTCTTTCCCTGGAAATGCCACCCCCCAACCCTAGCAGGGAAGCGTCCATGTTCACCGTGGCTCTGGGCTGGGGGAAGGCAAAATGGTGGACACCAAGGATTTGATTCTGGTTTCATCCACGAAAGCATTTCTTTCTTGCAAAGGTTTGTAAGGCATATCATGTGGTTGAGTGGATGGGTTAAGATAGACAATTGTGATGAAAGGAGCCACTGTACTAGTCTCATGTGCAACCTTGCCAGTGGAACTAAGGTAATGGTTGCTGCCACAGATCCCAACAGCTGTAGTACAAGGTGTGCTGGTAAAAAAATCTGTGGGAGGAGGACTTGAACCTGGCTTTTTATTTTTGAGAGCCTATGAGGAGGAAGGGAAGCTTGACAGGATGTTGTGTCGAAGATCACTCCAATAAATTCCAGTGCTTTTGTTGGGGACATTTGAGATTTTTCCACGTTGATTGTGATACCTAAGCGAAGAGCAAGGCCTTGAGTGTAAGAGAGGCTGTGAATGAAAAGATTCCTGGTCGTGGCGGTAAGGAGCCAATTGTCTAAATATGGAAACACCTGGAATCCTTGTAGTTGGAGATGAGCTACTACGACTGCCATACATTTGGTGAACACTCTCGGGGCTGTCAAAAAAACCGAAAGGCAGTACCCTGAACTGGTAGCGATTGGCTCCCAGCCTGAAGTGGAGAAATCTCTGGGAGCGTTTGCCCATCTTTATGTGGTAATACACGTCCTGGAGGTCTATAGAGCATATCCAGTTGTCCTTCCCTAGAAAGGGGAGGATGGACTGTACTGTGACCATCTGGAATTTTTGAGGTTTAATGAATAAGCTGAGATCCAGGATTGGTCTCCAGTCCCGTCTTTTTTGGCACTAAAAAGAACCTCGAGTAAAACCCGGATCCACTCTGGTCTGGTGAGACTGGTGGGATGACTCTTTTTCTTATAACAGCTTTTCGATTTCTAAGGCTGATACTTCCCTCTGACTGGGTGGAACATCGGGGATTTGTTTGACGGGTCTGGGAGTAAGATCGATGGGATAGAATAGCCTCTGTATATTATTCTCTGCACCCATGCATCCGTTATGAGTTGCCAGGCCTGTAGGTGCAGGGAAATACGACTGCTTCCAGAGAAAAGCAATCAGGCCGCTGTTCAGGAGTGCTGGTAGGGTAGGCCGGAGAAGGACTCTCTAGCGCCCTGGTTGCATGGACCCCCTCTGCCCCAAAATGAGTGTCTTCCGGAGCAGTTGCCCCCTCTGCCCCAAAATGAGTGTCTTCCGGAGCAGTTGCCCCTTCTGCCCCAGGGGGGATTGCTCACCACGAGTGTCATGAAAACATCCTTGGGACTTCCTGAACCACAATTTTCCTCCCCCTTTGGTTCCTGGAATAGGATCTCTGGGGGTGGGGGGGGGGGGTGGGTGGAAAAACACATCTCCCACAACAGACCAGATCCTTCCGTCTTTCTCACTACGTGATAGTATGTCTCCTACTTTGGGACCAAAAAGAGAAGATTCGTCAACAGACACGTTGACAAAGGAAGATTTAAAGGGGGCCGGCAAAATCACACAAACGCATCCAAGCATGCCATCTCATGACGATGCCTGATGCAGCTGCTCGAGCTGCCCCCTCAGTGGTGTGAGAGATCAAGCGTATAGAGGAGTTCGAGACAGATTCCAGGGTAGCCAGCTGAGAAGCGACAGTGTCACGTACCTCATCAGGCAGTACCCCCACCAAAGAGGCAGACATTTCTGAGATTAGGTCTCTTTAGAAAAGAGTAAAGTGTGCCAGATAGTTCAGTGATCGGATGGCAAAGGTCGCTGAAGTGTAGGTTTGCTTCCCCAGTCTGTCCATAGCCTGAGACTAACTGTTCAGAGGATGAACAGTGGAGCTATCTTATGCTAGTTTCCACAGTCGTGGCGGCAGCCACCAAGAGGGATCAACTAACTGCTTTGACCAATTGGGCTGGTCTTCAGGGGTGGATAAAATTTTGTCTGGCCTAAGGGGGACAGGTTCTAGGTTGTCCGGGGCCTTCCAGGCACGCTGCACGATAAGTTTAACAAGCTCATCTGCAGGTGGGGTCACCCAGGAAGTAGATGGGCGAACACTGAAGGCCTGCAAGAACACAGATTCCTCCGAAGGGTTAGTGGACTTCCAGTCTCCCCTCTGCTGGAAGATCTCAAGAATGTCTCCAAATTCTTCCTCATCATAATAGGTGTCCTCAGTGATGGATTTCTCAAGGGAATAAGGTGCTTCCTCTTGCACCATTTCTTCCGGGAGGCTTCCCAGTGGGATCTTCTGAGGATGACTCCGGGAAAAGGGTTTCCTTCAAGAGAAGGTCTTGCGGCTCCCATGCTCAGGATCCCAGAGTAGGGGGTTGGGACAGCTGCATGTTAGAGGGGGCTTCTGGTGTCAATGCCAGTGGTGCCAACTGCGAGCCTATTGAGGCAAGAACCCTCTCCATCACCTGGAACGCAGGCCCGCCCGAGGAGGGATGGGAGCTTGGAACCGAGAAGGACAACCTTGGAACCGGGACACACCCCCCGCCCTGAGGAGGCCGCCTCCAGGTGAGGAGCTCAGAGAGGACCAGTAGCTGCTGGGGGAGCAGTGGCCGTATATGGCGCCAGCGAAAAAATAGGCACTGAACTAGGAGCCACGGTTCCAACAGCCCAATCACTGCTCCGAGAGTGTGCCAGTTCCAATGGAGCCATAGCACCAAGAGTAATCGGTGCCGACAGAGGGACCTCCACTGTCAGAGCCGGGACAGAATGCACTGGGGTGGTCATCAGTACCGAAGTGTCCGAGGCCTGGGAAGAGGCCGGAGGGGAATACACTATACAGGTGAATATGCCATGAAAGCTTCCGTTCCAAGAGGGAAGGAAGGCCTAGCAGGGGTAGGCAATCCTCTAGCTGCTAAAAGCTGGTCCACAACCCCTCACTACATCTTGTTCTGAAAGACTCCTGGTGGATCTAAAGGAGGCTGCCGAAGGAGAGTCAGGCCTCTGGAGAAAAGGACTAAACTGGTGTCCCAAAAAGGGGTCATAAGTGGGAGAATATCTGGGGAGGTTCTGGGGAGGTGTTTGATCTTCGGAAGTGACAGTGTCAGTGTCTGTGGAGCCGTATAAGACGGCACCATGGCTGGGGATGGTGCTGATGCAGGTACAGTAGTCAGAGCCTGTGTCAAGACCAAGGTCAGCATCGAGGATCATGCCGAAGCCGGTACAGTGGTTGGAGTCAAATTAAGGGTGGCACCGAGGAGGAAGATATAGAGCCTGGCGCTGAAGTTGTCTGCGCCGAAGGCGCGTGAGAAGTATGGTCTCGACTTGGTTCCGAGGAGGACAGAGATGTAGGAACCGAATTACTCCACTTTTCTCTGTTTCTTAGTCTTAGGAGGTGGTGAGACCTCCTTTCAAGAAAGAGCCTCCAAGAAGGGATCTTTCATCATACCCTTCAGAATCAAATTGTTCTTACGCTCAGCTAAAGTCTGGTTGCTAAAGCTGGAACAAATATCACACAAAGCATTGATGTGGTCAATGCCCAAACAATAAATGCACCAAGCGTGACCGTCTGAGTTGGGTACATTATGCTCACACTTATTGCACTGTTTAAATCCCAATTTAGCTTTTTCATTCATAATGAAAAACCACACTACTCCTAAGTGACCAGATAAACAACCAAAAACAACAACAGTAAGATTAGAGAGAAGAGGGTTGTTTTATAAGCAGATAGGAAAGTGAGGAGTACCAACAATGGTACTTAGAAATACCTCAAGTGGTAGGAAAGGGCCTACCAAAGGTAGGGGAGAGGGACAGTACCAACAGTGGTATAAAAGGAAAGTACAGTTGTGTACACTTACTATAAATGTAGATGTTCGAGTGTATTCACTGCTGTAGTCATCACACTTGGGTTATCTGCCTGCAGGTAGCCCTCAGTTGGCCCGAATACCAGAGTCTTAGGATTTCTGCGTCGGTTGCTGTCGCTTCTTTAATGACGTCAGGTAGTGAGGGGTATAAAACATGAAGCCAACGCCATTACATCAGTTTTTCTTCCCCCAAATAGGAAGCTAGTATATGGTGGGGAACACCACCAGTAAAAAGTAAATACCAATGCCACTAGGAATGGCTATAGACAAGAGAGGTAGAAAGACAGAGAAAGCCAGGGGTCTGGAGGGAGGGAAAAGTACAGTTTTTTACCTACCATAAATGTAGATGTTCGTGTGTTCACCCTGCTGCAGTCATCACACTTGTGTTATCCTGTCGTCAGGCGGTCCCGCAGTTGGACGGATTTTCCAAAGTCTTGGTCCGACGTCGGTTGCTGTCGCCTCATCCCTGACGTCAGTGCGCCAGGGGTACATATATTGCAACCAACGCCATTTTCTTCAGTTTTTCTTGCTTCAGATGTCAGGTGCCCTCAAAAAGGTGATCCAAATTAGTACCAAAAGATGAGAACACTGTACAAACACAAAAACCCTTCAGCTATAAACAAATACATCAGTAAGGCATAGCAAAGATTTAGCCAGTAGATCAGAGGGGTTGGAGGGAGGGTAACCTGGACTGCAGCAGGGTGAACACTCGAACATCTACATTTATGGTAGGTACAAAACTGTACTATGTTCATCGTGTTACCCTGCTGCAGTCATCACACTTGGTTGAGTCCCAAAGCTAAGGAAGGGCGGAGGCATCATAGAGGGTTAGTGGAGGCAATGAGGCCCTGCAGAACTGTAGTGGCGAAGCCTGCCCTAGACTTAGAATAAAGAGGTAAGTGATAGTGTTTGATGAAGGTGTGTACAGAACTCCAAGTTGCAGCTTCTAAAATTTCCTTGGTAGGAACCCCCTTGAGAAAGGCTGTAGAGGTAGCTGTTGCCCTAGTAGAGTGGGATCTAATGGTAGGAGGAACTGGTTTTCCATGATGGGTATAGCAGAATCGTATGCAATGGCCTATCCATTTAGAAATGGTTTGTTTGGATATGGCCTTCCCCTGAGAAGCTGTAGCATAGGAAACAAAGAGCTGGTCAATTTTTCTGAAAGCCTTAGTTTTATCCAAGTAGTATCGAAGCTGCCTGTGAATGTCCAAGGAATGCAGGAGTCTCTCACCTTTGTTCTGTGGATTGGGGAAGAAAGTGGGTAGATGAATGGTTTGATTTAAAGCTACACTGGAAACCACCTTAGGCATGAAGGAAGGATTAGTTAGTAGAGAAACTCTGTCTTGATGAAAAATGAGGAAAGGTTCCACTGCCATAAGTGCCTGTAATTCTGAAACTCTCCTAGCAGAAGTTATTGATAGGAGCAGGGCAGTCTTCCAAGATAGGAGCTGAAGATCTGCAGAAAAAGCTGGTTCAAAGGGAGGAAGCGCTAGTTTTTCCAGAACAAAGTTGAAGTCCCATGTTGGTGTAGGAGCTCTTCTAGGTGGTCTAATGTTTTTTGCCCCTCTTAGGAACTGCCTTAGGAGTGGATTTGAAAATAAAGGTGGATTTGTGTCGTAGTGAGCAGAAATAGCTGAAGCATGGATTTTAATTGAGGAGAAGGAAAGTCCTTTATGCAACATCTCAGCGAAATATTGCAGAATGTGAGGCATATGAGGCTGAGTTGTGTCTTGGCCTTTAGCTTGGTTCCAAGCAGAAAACCTTTTCCATTTGTCCGAGTAAGCCTTCCTGGTGCTTGACCTCTTGGCTTCTAGAATAACATCCAGTACTGCTTATGAAAGAGGGGCTGGTTGGATGCTTAATTGATTTGCCATGCAGCCAGGTTTAAGGTTTTGATCTGGCTGTGTAGAATCTGCTTGTCTTGTTGCGTGAGTAAATGAGGTATTTGAGGGAATATCCATGGTGGGCTGTGAGCCATATTCTTCAATAGCGGGTACCAGTGCTGGCGTGGCCAGTCTGGAGCTATGAGAATCATTCGAGGTTTCTCCTTTTTGACCTTCAAAAGAACCTTTGTGAGAAGAGGTAATGGAGGAAAGGCATATGCTGTCAGGTTTTTCCAACTAAAGGAGAGAGCATCCACTTTCCAAGCTTGATGGTGGAATGTCATTGTACAAAATTTTGTCAGCTGGTAGTTTTGAGGACTGGCAAACAGGTCTATATTTGGTAGGCCCCATCTTTGAGTTATCATTGCAAATATTTGTGGGTCTAGCTTCCACTCGTGGGGATCTTTGATGTTTCTGCTTAGGTCGTCTGCCAATGTGTTTTTCTGTCCTGGCAGGAAGTGAGCTTGTAACTGGACTTGGTAGGCCAGAGCTGTGTTCCATAAGATTAGTGCTTGCCTGCAAAGAGGGTAGGAATGTGTGCCCCCTTGTTTGTTTATGTACCACATTACTGTGGTGCTGTCCGTCTTTATTGCCAGTTGTCCAGGCTGTAGTAGATCCTTAAAGGCTGTCAGAGCTTTCTGTACAGCTAGCATCTCTTTTTGGTTTATGTGCAGTTTTCTTTGTTCTGCAGTCCATAGGCCTTGAATGCATTGACCTGCCATATGTGCCCCCCAGGCATAGTCTGAAGCATCTGTTGTGATAGTTTGCCTGGGTGGGGGCAAGGTGAAAGGCTGACTCTTGTTGAGGTGACATGCCTGTGCCCACCGTAGAAATTCCTGTTGAAGGCAGGGAATGAGAGATATCACTGTGTCCAAGCTGTGGCTGTGTTGAGACCATACGCTTTTTAGGTACCATTGTAATTTCCTCATATGCAGTTTTGCAAATGGTATTATCAGAATGCAAGAGGCCATGAAGCCCAAAGCCTGCAGAATTTTTCTTGCAGTTAATTGGGTCTTTGCTGCCATTGTCTTGAAATATTGAGTCCGTTGTAATTGCTTGTCTGGTGTAAGATAAGCCTTCTGGGCCGTTGTGTCCAAGCTGGCACCCAGGAATGTCATTTTTTGTGAGGGTACTAGTTTTGACTTCTTTTCGTTTACTGTGTACCCCAGACAATTTAGTAGATGCTTTACAAAAGCCAGATGTTGTAAGAGAACGTCTTTTCTTTCTGCTTGGATGAGGCAGTTGTCCAGGTATGGATATATTTGAATTATTCTTTGTCTGCAGTATGCAATTACTGGTGCCAGGCATTTTGTGAATACTCTGGGCGCAGTAGATAAGCCAAAGGGCAGTGCAGAGAATTGATAATGGGTTGAACCTGCAATGAAATGGAGGTAACTTCTGCAACTTTGTCTGATAGGGACATGCAGGTATGCCTCATTGAGGTCCAACGTTACCAGCCATGCTTCCTTGCCCAACATGGGACCTAGCTGCTGTAGTGTTAGCATCTTGAATTTGGGAACTTGTAAGTGTTTAGAATTGAAAGGTCCAGAATTGGTCTCCAAGCATTTTCTTTTCTGGGAACTAGGAAGAGTCTTGAGTAAAATCCTTGGCCTTGCTCTTGAGTTGGTACGCTTTGAATGGCTCTCATGGCCATGAGAGCTGTAATTAGTTTTTGAGCCTCTGCCCTTTGATTTTGTGGCAGGTTTGGCATTCTTCTTTTTATTGGCAAGGTATGAAAGTGGAATCTGTATCCTCGTAAAATTGTGTCTAGGACCCATTTGTCCTTTGTGACCATGTGCCAATTGTCTGCAAAAAGTGCTAGTTTTCCCCCAGGGGGACTGACAAAAGAGCTTTGTTTGGCCAGCTGAGGTGCAAGTCATTGAGTTTGCCTTCTGGTGGGTTGAGACCTGTCTTCTCCTCCCTTCTGGGTTGGAGTGCCCCATTGGCGAGATTTATATTGAGCTTGTGGTTGTCCTCTGCCACTTGGGCGCCTGTATTTACCCCTCTGAGGCCTGTCAGTGGCTGAAAAGGACCAATTTTTTATTGGCCAGTTTCTGCTGAAGCAAGGGGGTTGCACCTGCAGGAAATCTTTGTCTGCATTGATTTTGCCTTATCTTCCATTTTCTTTAAAACAACTTCTGCTTTAACACCAAAAAGAACATCCTGCTGTAAGGGAGCATCTAGTAGTTTTGCTTTAACATGATCAGGCAGACTTTGTTCCTTTAACCAGGCATGCCTATGTATAACTGAACCAGTGACAGCTGCTCTGCAGGAGGCCTCTAAGAAATCAAACCCACATTGTAAGGTATGTTTGCCCACCTGCTCGGTGGCGTGCAACAAATCCTGTACTTCTTTCAATTCAGGTTGTTGAGGTAGGGTGGTTATCTTTTGTCTTAACTGAGAGATCAGAAATTGCTGATATTTAAGCATATGAAATTGACAGTTTAGAGCTCTCATAGCTAAAGTGGCTGAGATGTAAACCTTTTTCTCCCACCTGTCTAGTACTCTTGAATCCCTTTCAGAAGGTACTGGATTTTTAGCCATGGAAGCTTTAGCCCCCTTGGGACCCTGGGAGATAGTCTCGGGGTCAGCTACTGGGCTTTTGTAAAGAAATTTGTGGGAATCAGGAACTCTGTAGTATCTGTCAGGCTTGGCCGGGGCAGGAGGCAGAGAGTCAGGGTTGAAACTGGATTCTAAATAGACATCATCCACAATGTCCAAAACAGGAGGGATAGCTAGAGGTCTGTGTTGGGGGAGTAAAAGAAACTCTCTGAGCCTTTTCTTGGAATCAGAGTAATCCTGACCTTCCCAGTGAAAATGTTCCCTCATAGTGTGTAAAGTTTCCCCAAAAGAGTAATCTTCTGGAGAGGAAGCTGAGGGAATAGAGTCCTCAGCATCAGAATCTTCATAAGGAGAGAAGGAACAGTCTTGGTCCTCAGAGGAATCTGAAGAAATAGACAGTTGTTCAGAGGAAGCAGATTCTTCCTCTTGTCTAAGCCTTTTGTCAGGAGGAGGCTGAGAACCCCTGATAAGAGAAATCAAATCTTCAGCCATCTTGAGCATCTGTTTCTTAGGCATAAGGCCTTGAACAGGAGACTGAAGTGAAGCCTTTTTCAATTTGGAAGGGGTCTTCAACTTGGGAAACGTTTTGACTGTAAGAGTCGTCGGTCTGCAAACGCCTTCAGAAGGCGATGGTGTTTCAGAAGCACCAACGTCCTTGAAAGGTAAATCGTCGGTAGGGCCTGAAGTAAAAGGCTGCGTCGGCCTAGTACATTCTGTCAAAATATCCGTAGCGGCCTCGGGTTCCTGAACTGCGGTAGTCAGAGGCTGCGTTGGAGCCTCACTGATAACCGGAAAACCGGAGACCGGATCAACTGAGGCCTCGGAATCGGGCTTAGGCCTGGGCTGTCGATCTTTATCCCTGCGCTTTTTGTGCACGCCGGTAGTAGGTAGCTCCGACGGCATGTTATAATTAAATTTTCTGCCAAAAAAGTGTCGTGCAAAATCAAATCGTCTTTTAATAGTACGTTTATTAAATCTAGCACAAAAACGACAAAAAGTGACGTCGTGATCAGGGCCTGGGCAAGGTATGCAATAAGAATGAAAATCCTTATGAGGTATTTACTTCCCACAAGAAATACAATTGTTAACTTTTTCTGACATCGGTCTGAGGCAAGAAAAGTTTCCCCAACGGGATACTTAGCTTTATAGAAGACTTCGGTCTGAAATTCGAATTCGAAAATCTCAGGAGTCGGCCGACCGGCACTTGCGAACTGCTTCTGCTTCGGGCACCGCACAGCTTGAAAGACTGAAGAAAATGGCGTCTGTTGCAATATATGTACCCCTGGCGAACTGATGTCAGGGATGAGGCGACAGCAACCGACGTCAGACCAAGACTTTGGAAATCCGGCCGACTACGGGACCGCCTGACGACAGGATAACCCAAGTGTGATGACTGCAGCAGGGTAACACTATGAACATCCAGGACTGCAACAGTGAATACACTTGAACATCTACATTTATGGTAAGTGTACACAACTGTACTATGTTCTTCATGTTACACTGTTGCAGTCATCACACTTAGGTTGACTCCCAAAGCTGAGGAAGGGCGGAGGCAGTCAAGAAGTGTTAGGGCTGGCTAGTAGGCCTTGCATGACTGCTGTAGCAAATCCAGCTCTGGATTTAGAAAAGATTGGTAAGTGGTAATGCTTGGTGAAGGTGTGAACAGAACTCCCAAGTTGCAGCTTCCAGAATGTCCCTGGTAGGTACTCCCCTGAGAAATGTGGAATGTGGTCTGATCCCCTGTGGGGTAGGTTTTCCATGGTGCTTGTAGCAGAAATGGATGCATTGTGCTATCCACTTGGAAATAGTTTACTTTGAAATGGCCTTACCCTCTTGCCTCTGTAGCAAAGCTGACTAGCAGCTAGTCAGATTTTCTGAAAGGTTTAGTCCTGTCAAGGTAGAACATGAGCTGTCTGTGCACGTCCAAGGAGTGCAGGATCCTTTCCTCTTTATTCTGAGGGTTAGGGAAGAAGGTTGGCAAATGGATGGATAGGTTTAGAGCCACACTAGGCACCCACCTTAGGCATAAAGGATGGGTAAGTCCTGAGAAAAACCCTGTCAGCATGAAAACTAATGAAGGGTTCCACAGCCATTAGTGCCAGTAACTCAGACACTCTTCTTGCTGAAGTTATGGCTAAGAGCAAGGGTGTTTTCCAACAGAGGAATTTTAACTCTGCTGAAGCTGCAGGTTCAAAAGGGGGAGGCATGAGCTTTTCCAGTACAAAGTTAAGGTCCCAGGGCAGGGGTGGATGCTCTCCTAGGGGGCCTTAAGTTGTTAAGCCCTCTCAAACTGTTTGATGAGAGGGTGAGAAAAAAATAGGTGGCTCAGTATTATAATGAGCTGAGATGGCAGAGGCATGAATCTTAATGGACGAGAAGGATAGGCCTCTGTGGAATAGCTCTGCTAGGTAATCCAGGATTAGAGGTAAGGAGGGCACTGCTGTGTCCTTCCCTTAAGACCGATTCCAAGAACAGTATCTTTTCCACTTTGCAGCATAGGATTTCCTAGCACTAGGCATTCTGGCTTAAAGAATGACGTCCAGCACCTGTTTGCTGAGGGTTGCTGGTGGTGTATTCAAGGGATAAACAGGCTGCAAAGTTAAGGGATTGTAACTGTGGTTGCAAAATCTGTCCCTCCTGCTGAGATAGCAGGGTAGGAGACTGGTGAAGGTGCCAGGGTGGCACTGTTGTCAGACTGTGCAAGAGTAGGTACCACTGCTGGCGTGGCCAGTCTGGGGCAATAGAATTGCCCTTGGCCTGTCCTGCTTTATCTTGAGTAGTACTTCTGAGAGGAGGGGCAGAGGGGGAAAGGCATAAATTGAGAGGTTTTCCCACTGAAAGGATAGGGCATCCACCTTCCAGGCCCTGCTGTGGGAGTTCCTTGTGCAGAATTTTCTCAACTGGTGGTTCTCGGGGGGAGGCAAATAGGTCCAACCTCTGGTGTCACTCACCTATGTATCAGAAAATTGAAGGTGCTGGGCTCCAATTTCCACTCGTGTGGGTCTAGGAGATTTCTGCTGAAGTCGTCTGCCAGTGAATTTTGTTTGCCTGGCAGGAATTGAGCTTGTAGATGCACTTGGTTGCTCAAAGCTGTGTTCCACAGGGCCATGGCTAACCTGCAGAGTGGGTAAGAATGGGTTCCCCCTGCTCTTTATGTACCACATAACTGTGGTGTTGTCTGTTTTTATAAGCAGTTGTCCTGAAAGGATCAAGTATCTGAAGGCTGCCACAGCATTCTGTACAGCTAGCACTTATTTTTCATTGATGTGCAGGAGAATCTGGGCTGGGCTCCAGTGGCCCTGAATGCATATGCCTACCATGTGAGCCCCCCATGCATAGTCTGATGTGTTTTATTGTCCGGGTTTGTGGGGGGGGGTGAGGGGTTGTGTGAAAAGTAGTCCCTTGTTGTGGTTGCATGCTTCTGTCCACCAAAGGGAACTCTCCCCTTAGACAAGGTATGATTGGAATCACTATTTCCAGGTCCTGAGAATGTTGGCACCAAAGACTTAAGTACCATTGAAGTTTCCTCATACGCAGTCTTGCATATGGAATTAGCAGAATACATGAGGCCATGAACCCTAGGGCTTGGAGTATTTTTCTTGCACATAGCTGGGTTCTGGTGGCCATTTGTTTGAAGTAGTTTGTCAGATAGACATGTTTTTCTGAAGTACCCAGGAATACAATATTTTGACTGGGCACCAGTTGTGATTTCTTTTCGTTGATGGTGTACCCGAAAGAAGTGAGAAGGCTTTTTACAAATGCCAGGTGCTAGAGTAGCAATTCCTGACTGTCCGCCTGAATCAGGCAGTCATCCAAGTATGGGAAAATTTGGATATTTCTCTGCCTGCAGTAAGCAATGGTTGGAGCCAGGCACTTTGTGAATATTGTGGGCGCAGTTGATAAGCCATATGGAAGTACAGTGAACTGTAGAGCCTGCCCTGAAGCATAGATATTTTATGCATGACTCCCTTATGGGGATGTGCAGATAAGCTTCTTTTATGTCTAGAGTCACTAAGCAGGCATCCTTGGCTAGCATAGGGAGAAGCTGTTGCAAGGTAATCATGTTGAATTTTGGGACCACCAGAAAGGTGTGGAGGGTTGATAGATCCAGGATTGGGCACCAAGAGCCCTCTTTTCTAGGCACCAGGAAAAGTCTGGAGTAGAAACCCTGCCTCCTTTGTTCTACTGGAACAGGTTGAATGGCTCTGATATTGAGCAGGGAAAGTACTTGCTTTTGAGCCTCTGCCCACTGGTTTGGAGGTAGGCAGTGTATGGAAGTAGAATCTGTACTCTTGGGATACAATGTTTAGGACCCATCTGTCCCGAGTAACATACATCCAGTTTTTTTGTATGAACAGCAAGCTTTCCTCCTAGGGGCACAAGTAATTGGGCAGGATAATTAACAAGTCATTCTGAACATTTTGCATAAGGGGGCGACTTACCACTCCCTGACTTAGAGGAGGGGGCACTCCATTGTTTATATCTCTGCATACCCTGAGACTGTAGTCTGGGTGGCCTGTTTCCTCTGGGTTTGGTCTGCGAAGGCCTGGAAGGGGCTGGAAAGGACCAGTTTTTAGAAGACCAATGCCTACTAAATCTAGGTGGTTGCACTTGTAAAAATTCTTTAACAGTTTGCATAGATTTTGCTTTTTCTTCCATCTTTTTAAGAGCCTCTTCTGCTTTGGTGCCAAATAAACAGTCCTTATTTTAAGGAGAGTCTAGTAATTTGGATTTGACATGATCTGGCAAAGTTTGTTCCTTCAGCCAAGCATACCTTCCCAGTACAGACCCAGTGACTGCAGCCCTGCAAGATGCTTCTAGGGCGTCAAAGCCACACTGCAAATTATGCTTACTAACTTGGTTTGCAGAACGCATTCGCTCTTGTAAATCTTTATTTTCTGCACAATCTGGAAGTAACACCATTTTTTGTTTAGTTTATTTATTTTTATTTATGTATTTAATTTATTTAACATTTGTTAACCAGGCTAGTCCAGCTGGATATATTTCCATTTTCAGTAGAGGCCCGGGGAGAAAAAGCTCCATTAGTAACACAGAAATATAGCAACACACAAACATATCATGCACAATTATACAAAGAAAGGATATTACAATATTAAGTACTGAGTATTAGTGAGAGGAAAATTACACTGATGACCTATAAATTTACAGAATATGGTAAGTCACTTTACAGTATATCTGTGGTAATATACAGAACATGTGAAATTTACATTCATGTCAAAGTTATTTAATTTACTAGTGATAGCTACTACTTCCAGAGGGGTATAGCAGTATTGATTCGTGAGAGGAAGCAGTATAGAGATAGCAGTAGAGAAAGCAGAGGATTAGTCAGCGTTGCAATAGGGGCAGAACCAGTGTGTTTTAAGATGTTTCTTGAGCCTTTGTTTAAAGAGTGGGAGGGAGGGTTGTAAAGTTAGATCGGGTGGCAGAAGGTTCCAGTTTTCTTCAGCAGTATTGGAGAACAAGGAGTCGCCAGACAAGTTATTGGACTTGCTTATGGTAGCAAGAAGTTTGCTGGAGGAGCGTAAGGAGTTGAGATTCCTATAGGGGGTAATAAGGTTGGAAAGTATTGGGGTTTTGTTTAGTTGGTAAAATATCTTATGAACAATGGTAAGTTGGGACAGTATCAAAATGTTTTTTTAGTTCTAGCCAGTCTAGTTGATGTAGGTTCTGACAATGGTGAGCTCTAAATGGGTTCCCAATGGCAAATCTGGCTATTTTATTATAGGAGTTAGCACGTTTGATGAGGTTACTTTTTTTTTAGGTTAGTATATATGGGTGAGGCATAAAGAAGAATCAAGATTAAATGGGAGTGGGCAATTGTAGTGCTGGATGTTGGAGTTAAGGGTTTTATTCTATACAAGGAGCCCATTTTTCCATTTACTGTTTTAATGGAGTTAATATGGTTATCAAAAGTGAGGTTATTTGTCAACTGTGATTCCTAGCAGTTTGTTGGTAGAGTCTGGGGATATAAGGGTGCCGTTACTGGATTTGATTGAGAAATCTATAGGAGGAACGTTCTGTTAGGTGTAAAGAGTAAGAGCTTGGTCTTTTTGGCATTCAAAAGTAGGCAGTGTTTCAAGAAATAAGCCTCTACTGTGCTGAATACTTTCTGGGTTAGAGAATGTAGTTCAGATATAGAGTTGGCAGAACAAATGAGTGTAGAATCGTCTGAAGGATTGCTACATGGAGGTCACTGATGAACAAAGAGAAAAGAAGAGGTCCTAGAATGGAGCCCTGAGGTACTCCAAGGGAAACGGGCAGGTGGGAAGATAGCTTATTTTCCCAGAGAACTGCCTGTTGCCTATTGTTAAGGTAGGACTTGAACCACAGGACAGCTTTTAGTCTAGAAACTGGGTTATAGAGGAAGCTAGTTAGATATTTTAATTTCTTTACAGTGGAGATATGGAATTTAATGAGTGTGAGGCGATGGTATTTGGCTAGCAGGTGTCTAGAGAGAGGGATTCAAGGATCTTTATGAGTAGGGGGCGGTTTACTATGTCAAAAGCTTTTGACAGGTCAATAATGAGTGCAGAAGAGAGGCTATTGCTATTACGGTTACAGTTGATGGAGTAGGTGAAAGAAAGGAGAGCTGTAGTGGTACTGTGAAATGGTCTAAAGCCATGTTGGCAGTTAGCTAAGATGTTGTGTTGGGTTAAGTGGTCTATTAGCTGGTGATGAATGACTTTTTCCATGACTTTAGCTAAGGGTGATAGAGCTATAGGTCTGTAACTGCAATATTAGAGGTACCACCTTTACATAAAGGGATTATGTGGGAGATTTTCCAGACGTCTGGGATGATTCCTTCATTTATGGCTCTATTTATAAGGATGGATATAGGATAGGCAACTGATTTAGCTGCTTTTTGCAAGTATTTTGATGGTAACTGGTCTGCAGAAGGGGGTACATGGTTTAAGCTTTTGGATGATTTTTTGGATGTAAGTAGTAGAAATTGATTGTATTTGGAAGGTTGGTAGAGTATCAGGTAAACAGACAGGGAGACTAGCATTATCTGTGGATAGTTGACGGGATAAAGATTGCATGGTGTCTGTAAAGAGGGTACTGAAGGCGTTGGCAGTTTGCTGGGGAGGTATTACTATCAGCTCCTAGAGGAGATGGTGTGCTAGAGTGCCCAAGGTGTAGGAGTCTACTTATGCTTGACCAGAACTTTTGTAAATTATTATGGTGGGTTTGCTGTAGTTTCCAATAGTAGTTCTTTTTGTCAGTAAGTATGGCTCTTTTTGTAATAATTCTCAATTGTCTAAAGGTTTGTTGCTCAGAGATAGTTCTGGTAGCTCTCCACGTAGCCCAAGATTTGTTCCTCAGCAATATCTTCTGCCTAGTGTCTTTTTTCAGCCAGGGGGCTGTCTTAGATTTCACTCTAATAGACCATTTGGGTGCACGTTCATCTAGGATTGTTAAGAATTTAGAGTTGAAATATTTAACAGCCTCTTCGAGTGGGAGAGTTTTTAGAGGGGTCCAGTCTCAGGCATTAAGTTAATTTTGGAAAATTACAGAGTTAAAGTGTTTATGGGACCATGAGATCCTATACATGGGGGAGTTAGGAATATCATTTTTTTGTCTTATAATGTTAAAGTATGATCACTTACATCATCAGGCAAAGTTCCTACTTTATAAGTTTGTTGTTGTCTGTTAATAATCCAATCTAAGATACTCTCTTTTTTTGTTTGGTTTGTTAATTCTAGTAGTGGTGGAGATTGTTTGACTGAATCCATGAATATTAATATGTGAGGAAGTGTTGTCAGTATTGAAACACTTCCAGTCAGTATTGAAGTCACCTAGTATAATTGTTTCTTGAGAATAAACAGTTAAGCAGTAGATACCCAGCTTAGAATCTCCTCTATAGTAGTATTATTACCAGGAGGTAGGTAGATACAGATGATGTTTAGGGATTTGCTAGTATTGAGCTGAAGTCGAGATAAGGACTTCCGCCTTACTATCTTGGGGGGTATAGGGTATTGAGGAGATCTGTAATCCAGTGTTAAACTGAAGGGCTACTCCACCACCCTATTTCGTGCGGTCAAGTCTCAATATATTATAACCTAGGGGAATTATCTCAATGTCTTTAGTTCCTGTTTTTAGCCAAGTTTCTGTAAGACAGAAGATATCACAGGAATGAAGATCAAGATGGGCAAACTTTGTTGTTAATACTGCAGTTATTAAGATGTCCTATTAAGGAGTTGGAGAGACTGGTCAAGGTAGGTAGGGTAGAGGGAGTGGTGCTGTGAGTTGTTACTGTGGAAAATTGGTTGGGCCTGGGTTGGGGTGGATGTCACCATCTTTTAAGGTGGGAGCTTTTAGTCTAGAAACTGGGTTACAGACAAAGCTAGTTAGACATTTTAATTTCCTTACAGTGGAGTTACAGAATTTAATGTGTGTGAGGCGATGGATGGTATTTGGGTAACAGGTAGTAGGGAGTGGATGTAATATTTATTTGAAAATGGGTAAGGGTAGAGTTTTGAATGGCTGTTTGTTTTTGAGAGTAGTTGTAGTAGAAATATTTCGCCTTTTCAAAGGAGGTGAGGAGATAGGCAGAAGTGAGTACTGGTATAAGCATGACTGAGTATTAGCTTAGTTTGGAGAGCTTTACTTGTTGTAGGCATATTACTAGGATTACCTGTACAGCTGCAACAAGATTGCTTGTGCAACTGCAAAAAAGATTGGGCAGGGATAAGAGAAAAGTAGTTTAGGAAGTATAAGTGTAGGACCACTAGGGGTGGGTAGGAATTGGGGGTAAGGTAGGGGAGCAGAGTGAGCCCGCAGGGCGAATGGAGCGGGGTAGAGCCAAGAGGACCAGTGCAGAGGAAAAAAAACAATCAGCAAGGTAGGGAGGTGAATTCTAAGTAAGGTATCTAGGATGGTAGAGTGAGTGGAGAGCAGATAAGAGTAGATACAGTAGTATAGGGATAAGGTATAGAAGGTAACTGAGGCAGAAACAGAGTCAGAAACTAGTTTAATTGCTAAAAGCTTACAGCAAGTAAGAATTGGGGAATAAAATGGTACTAATGCCCTCTAGTGGTCACAGCAGGTACTATACAATAAGGCTCACCCCATAGCGAACAAAAGAGTAAAAGTGGGGAAATAGGAGAAAGAGAAAAAAAAGTAAACACGTAGATAAAATTGGGGGGGGGGGGTCAATTCAGCTGGGAGGCTAAATGGGGAATATAGGGGTGAAGATTAGGGGGCTATGGCTGCTGGTTGTCCTGGCAGGGAGTGCTTAAACAAAATTAATACAGGCTCTAGTTCAATTAGGCTGTAAGAAGTATTATACACATACTTCCAAAAAGTATTTTCTCTGTGTCTCAAAAGCAGTAAAAGCATAGGAGGACAAGGCTCTTTTCCCTATACTGGGAGGAGGTATCAGAAACTTTGCTGAAGATTATCTCAGGGCCTATGGTAGTCAGCAAGGCACTGAAGCTGGGGGGTTAACACTAGCAGGAGGGTTGCACGTTCCAAAAAGTATTTTCTCTGCGTCTCAAAGGTAGTACAGCACAGGAGGACAAGGCTCTTTTCCCTATACTGGGAGGAGGTATCAGAAACTTTGCTGAAGATTATCTCAGGGACTCTGGTATACAGCAGGACACTGAAGCTGGGGGGTTAACACTGGCAGAAGGGTTGCACGTGCAAACGCTACCCTCAGAGAAACACAGCAGCCAGGAGTGGGCTAGAGAAAAAAGATCATATTATGCTGCTGGCACTTCAACATGTGAAAGGGTCCTGATGGCAAGAATTGCAGAAGTGTACACCTTCTTACCCCATCTGTCTAAAGCTCTGGAATCCCTATCTGAAGGGGTAGGATTTTTGACTGTAGTAGCCTTAATACCTTTAGGTCCCTGGGAAATGGTCTCTGGATCTGCAGTTGGATTCCTGAAGAGACATTTGTGAGAATCAGGTACTCTGTAGTACCTGTCAGGTTTCCTAGGGGCTGGGGGGTAAAGTATCTGGAGTAAGACTGGATTCCATAAAGGCATCGTCTACAACATCCAGGACAGGGGGTATGGCTAGAGGCCTGTGCTGAGGCAACTCTAAAAATTCTCTTAGTCACTTTTTGGACTGAGGGTAGACCTGGCATTCCCAGAGGAAATGCTCTCTTAAAGTATGCAAGATTTTACCAAAAGAAAAATCATCTGGAGGGGAGGCAGAGTGAATAGATTCCTCTGCATCTGAATCATCATAAGTTGATAAGGGCAGGTCCTGATATTCAGAAGGGTCAGAGTCATCAGACTCTAGGTCTGTAGAATCAGAATGAAACTCGATTCTTTGTCTCTTAGCAGAAGGCTGGCATCCCCTAATTAGGGTAATAAGGTCTTCAGCCACTCTAAGCATTTGTTTTTGTGGCATGCAAGCTTGAGCATGCACTTTGATTGTCAGTTTTCTAGGCGTAGTGTGTACTCTGGGTCTTAGAAATTCGGTAGTTTTAGCTAAAAATGAAGTTGTCAGTTTAATTCGAACAATGGTAGGTCGAATACACCCTTAGAAGCCGGTGCCTGCACAGTGGCTCCGGACCCATCCAAGGTAGAGACAGCCGCAGGTTTCATAGTCGAAGAAGCATCTTGTGGCATACTGGACTCTGAATGGGTCTCAGCAGAGGCCTGCGAATCTGTAGAAGCAGGAATCAGGGGCTGCAAAGGCGCCTCACTGAGTATTGGCGGGCTGGCGACTTGCTTAATGGAAGCGTTGTCAGCAGTTTTGGACCTATGCGGTCTGTCTCTGGCTATCTTTACTTTTTTCGGAAGATCGGTAGTCGGATGGCTTATTGAAGCCATTTTGGAATACGGAGAATGAGAGCGAAAGAATTTATTGACAAAAATAGCCTGACGAATGGTTCGGGCGTTAAGGCACAAAACCAACAGCGAGGGACGTCGTGGTCTGGACCAAAACAAGTGATGCAGTAAGAATGAAAATCTCTGTGAGGTATTTGCTTTCCACAGGCAAGACAATTAACTTTTTCTGACATCAGTTAGAGCAAGAAAAAAAGGATCCCCAATGGGGGTACTTAGCTTTAGAAGATTTCATCTTTGAAACCCGTAAAATGAAAATTTCAGGTAGCGGCCGACCGGCACTTGTGAACTGCTTCTGCTTCGGGCTCCTTCTCGACAAGAAAGACTGATGTAATGACTTCGGCTGCCTGTTTTATACCCCTGATGACCCGACTTCATTGGAAGAGGCGACAGCATCCGACGCAGAAATCCCAAGACTCTGGTATTCGGTCCAACTGATGGCTGCCTACAGGCAGATAACCCAAGTGTGATGACGGCAACAGTGAAACACGAAGAACATCTGAAAGCCTCTAACAGCACAGTTTCCTCTGGGGTGGGGTTTTGGGCAGACCGATCACCTCTCTGGTGAAGTATCTCTCGGATGCCCAAAAAGGAAACATCTTCAGGTGGAGATCATGTGGAACCCACTCCCCTTCCTCAAAATCAATACAAATAGTGTGGGATCCCTGGGGGAATCCAGGTGCCTCCTTTTTCACCATCTCTTCCAAGGAACCTCCTCAGTGGGATGCTCCAGGGAGGTGTCGGAAGAAAACTGGGGCTCCACTGAAGGGATAGGCTGGA
This sequence comes from Protopterus annectens, assembly GCF_019279795.1. Lineage (NCBI taxonomy): Eukaryota > Metazoa > Chordata > Ceratodontiformes > Protopteridae > Protopterus > Protopterus annectens. Next base: position 717,569,412 of record NC_056737.1, read on the forward strand.
CGCTTTCCAGGGCCAGCTGACCCTGTGGTAGATAAGAGGCTTCTGACACAGGACCTGTGGCAGCAGGTAGCAGTGCCGAGGGAGAAAGAACAGAGGGTCTTCCTAGGATGAGAGAGGACCCTCTCCACCATTTCAAAGGCAGAGGGACTCTGAGTACCTGAGTATCATCCCTAAGGAGCAGAAGCCAATGGAATGGACAACTGCCGAGAACCCGGAACCCTCTGCTCCAAAGGGGGAGTCGGAGCAGAGATGTTGAACGCCGAGGCTCCGAAGGGAAGTGATGACTCCAAAAATGTCAAGAGTCTATGTAAGCCACCCCAGACTAGATGTCGAGGCTATGGCTCAGAGACAAGCATGGCATAGACGTGTTCGGAGCTGAACAAGTCAGGGAGGCCGGAGATGAATTGATTACCACTATCGGCTCCAACTTCTCAGCTCTTGGGACCAATGCACCAGTAGGCTCTGAAACTAATGGTCAGATCGGAGAAGGACCAACAGGGTGGAATGGGGAAATTCTGTTCACAGATCCAGTGGGGGACAGAACTGGCAAATCCCCCATTTGAATCTGTGCCTGAAGAAACAGCCTCATCACTCCATCCACATCGTTCTCACAAACTATGAGAGAACCTGGTAGACCAAGTGGTTGAAGGTGGTCTCTATGGTCTCTTTGGAAAGATCCCCCAGCAGAGAAATCTCTTTGCCAATGTACTCTGCTCTGAGCTGGTGAGCGGAGGACAAGGTGGAGATGACAGATTCCACCCCGAAGAAGCTGGATCTGAGGACTTTGGTACCTTTTTAATTGTCTCAGAAACAGAAGACCACCTATCAGGGGAATGTTTCCTGGTTTCCCAGGTATCCTTATGCTTTTTGGATGAGGTTAAGACCCTGATGCAGAAGGAACAGCAGAAGAGGAGGAAGAAGGAAGCAAGCCCTTAAGAATCAGCTTATTTCTCTGATCCACCATAGCACACAGATGAGAAGCTGTACAGATTGGCATGGCATACAAACTATCCAAATGAGCGGGCTCCAGACAGTACACGCACTTCCTGTGGGCATCAGACAGTGGGCCCTTGTGCCCACAGGAAGTGCATTTCTCGAACCCTAATGGTCTGTACATTTTGGAATCGAACTTGGGCTCCACCATCAAAACTAAGCAAGAAGAAAACAGAAATTATTATTTTTTTTTTTTTTAGGAACAAAGAAGGAAGACAAACAGAGACGGCGATAAGGGTTAAGGTGACAGAAACCCAATTAACACAGAAAAAAGGAGAAACTATGACAGCAAGAGTCAGGGTAGGAAAGAAAATAGCGATAAGAAGCTAAATTCTAACTAATTCACACTGAATAGAGAATCCTCAGAAATACCGGAGGAGCTCTGGAGCGACAAAACCTTGAAGCTTACGCTACGAGCGGCAAATGAGATATGAGGTAGGCGGGGAGAATAAGGCATTATGGGCATACCTCTCAAGTGTACCTCATTAAGAGGAATGTACCTCCTTTGGGGTCTTAAAAAGTTCATGTTCCCTGAAGTTCCACATTAAGTCTGTCACACATTCAGTGTTAGGAATTAGTGAAATCCATGATAAATAGAAATTAATCATATTAATTCATTAACTAATTCGCTCTGGAGCAGCTCAGGAAAAGCTGCCTGCTTAATTCCACCATAGGAATAACAGTGCAGCCTGAGCTCATTTTCAGAAAATCCATTTGTAATACCATACAGAAAACAACTGTTCATAAATCTAACTATAAGAGCTAGAGTAAAAATGTAAACGCGAAAGTTGTTCAGCAGACACTGACTTTTCCAACAGTGTAAATGCTGATAGGGCATATCAAAGTCGTTATTAAATATTTGGCAAGGAAGGCTGATACTGTGCATATTTTTTACCTTTTTGGAAAAGCAAAGCACAATATCTTGGTCAATGTACCATGCAGACCCATACAATTTGAATTTAATTTGTTAATATGAATGTCAGCTTTAAAATGATACATTAACCATTACTGTGGGATGCTCCTTTCTTGAGATATTCACAGAAATATGATTAATATATTATTTCTCATAACTGATAAATAAACAAAAGCATAATATCTCATCGCCTGTAACAGACAGAGCCTACATATAAGTGTAGAAGTTGTGCATCTGAATGTCAGCTTCAGAATGATGCATCATTTGCGTGATCACCATGTTCCTTTGCAAAGATATGGGCATAATAATTAGAAGTATTGTAAATGTATAATTTTCATAATCGTACAAGACTAAAACTGTGATATGTGTACAGTGCACAGACATAGTTCTTTTACCATGTTGTAAGGAGTAACACGGTCTTCAAAATGAGGTATTACTTGGTACACCGTTATGCTCCCTTGCAAAGTTATTTACCAAACCTAATTCCAAACAAATTGTGATATCTGCAGGTGTCCAACATACAAGCACAATTATTTTACCATGTTGGAACCAGCAATACTGTCTTCAAAATGAGGTATTACTTGGCACATTCAGATGCTCCCTTACAAATTTATCTACCAAAATATGAAAAAAATTAATAATTTCCATAACCTAACTCCGAAACAAACTTTGATATCAGCACGAGTACAACATACAGGCACCATTCTTTTGCCATGTTAGAAATATCAATACTGTTTTCAAAATGAGGTATTACTTAGCACATTCAGACGCTCCCTTGCAAAGTTATTTACCAAAATATGAGAGAAAAGTCATAATTTCCATAACTTAAGTCCAAAACAAACTTTGATATCTGCACATGTATAGAACATACAGGCACAATTCTTTTACAGTGTTGGCACCAGCAATACTGTCTTAAAAATGAGGTATTACTTGGCACACTGACATGCTCCCTTGCAAAGTTATTTACCAAAATATGAAAAAAAACAATTTTCATAACCTAAGTCCGAAACAAACTTTGATATCTGCACATGACTACAACATACAGGCACCATTCTTTTACCATGTTAGAACCATCAATACTGTCTTCAAAATGAGGTATTACTTAGCACATTCAGATGCTCCCTTGCAAAGTTATTTACCAAAATATGAAAAAAGTCATAATTTCCATAACCTAAGTCCGAAACAAACTTTGATACCTGCACATGTGTACAACATACAGGCACAATTATTTTACCATGTTGGAACTATCAATACTGTCTTCAAAAATGAGGTATTATATTGCACAGTGACATGCTCCCTTGCAAAGTTATTTACCAAATTATGAAAAAATCATAATTTATATAACCTCACGGGTCAATAGCCTAGTAATCTCTTATGATGCTATGATTACAAGCTAGGAGCAGTCTTTGAATCTCCTGCAGGAAGGTTTGTCTCAAATAAATAAATAAATTGCTGCCCAAATCATGGACTTAAACTAAATGCCAAAAAAACGCATTATTGTATCCTTTTCTTTGCTCACCAGTGGGAGTGGGGAGCCTTGAGCAGCCTACCTGTCCCTATAGGAAGTGACCTCAGCACAAGAGCTGTAGTAATTGGTTGTTTTGGACTATTTCTAGCTCTTTTGAAATTCCCCGTTTAAAATCCGCCTCTGGGCGTTTTTTTCTGGCTATACTACTCAGACAAGCTCCTCGTGGTCCTGCAGAGTGGTCCTAGCTACAGAGAACTCAGAAAAGCGACTACTTTCTGGATTTAAGTATCTTTGCTGTTTTTTTACTTGAAATACCTTCTCTAGCTTACCCTAAACAAGCTTAAACTGTTTTTTTAGCTGTTTGCTGCATTATTTAATATCTGCACTTAAAAGTTATATTTTAGTCGAATTTGATCGAAAGTTTGTTTGTTTAATTTAACTGTTGAGGCTGCCCACTAAAGTGTGCTAGCCTGTGTAACTGATTTATTACTGTTTCTGCATTTTCTGTGTGTTTTCTATCTAAAAAAAAAAAAAAAAAAAATCCTTGTTTTCCTGCCTCTCCTCGACTAGTTTAGACCAGTTTACAGGCTTTGCTGTATTCTCGGCTGTGGTGTAGTTCCTGTGCTGTCCATTACCTTACTTGGATAGAAGGAAGTTTCTTTGCTCACCAGTGGGAGTGGGGAGCCTTGAGCAGCCTACTTGTCCCTGTAGGAAGTGACCTCAGCACAAGAGCTGTAGTAATTGGTTGTTTTGGACCATTTCTAGCTCTTTTGAAGTTCCCTGTTTAAAATCCACGTTTGCGCGGCTTTGCGCAATTGTGCGCATAGCCGGTTAAATTTCTTCTGGCTCCGCCAAGTCTGCTCTTCAAATTTTCCCTTAAGGAAGCTCTACTCTTAGTATAATCGGACTACCCGCTATATTATAAGCCAAGCGCTTGTTCTCAAAACTTCTCTACTAAGTAAGCACTCTCATACTAAGTAAGCACTACATCCACCTACCACCCCTGTGAATATCCACTTCCCATAAAGGCACAGCACTCCCTTACACTGTTGTAGCATGTCGAGTGGTAGATTACTGGCGTCCTCTCCAGTTCAGCTGGTTAATCTGGGTATCTTGAGACAATGTTACAATTGTCTCATGTACACAGACAACCCTCTCCTCCTCCCAACAGACACAAATACATGTGAGAGATGCAACTATATAGCCAAACTGGAGGCTGAACTCTCTCAACTCAGGGCTGGCATGACCAGACAGGAGGAGATGGAAACCACACGCACAACAAACCCAGTCCCACATAGACCTACCACAACTGCAAACCAAACACATAAAAACACAAAGACATACTTGGAGGCTCTAATAAAAAACTTACCAAAACAACAGAGGCTCCCAAAGCAGACATCCAAAAATCCACCACCTCAAAACAAAACACATGCAACACATACTTCAATAAATCAGTGTGTCAATCAATCACAGCCCTTAAGGCCAAACACCATGCCTGATACACTAGTAACAGGTGACTCTATAGTCAGACACACCAATGCCCCGCTTACCAGGCTGAACAAGGAGAGGGTGACTGTGAGCTGCCTATCGGGAGCTAGGATCCGCCACATAACACACATACTCAGGTCACTCCAAAGCAAGTACAAATATGACTCAGTCATTGTCCATGCTGGCGTGAATGACCTGAGACGTACCTCCCTGGACTACATGAAAAGAGACCTAGAGGAGCTCTCTGATTATGTAGCCCAGGATGGTATGACCCTGACCCTGAGAAGCATCTTGCCCTCACCAAGAATGATGCCACAATACAAAGACAAGATGATCAGCTTTAATAATTGGCTCAAGTACTGGTGTCATTCTAAGGGGATCCAATGTCTGTCTGCCTGGGATGACATGTTGGACAAGGCACGCTGCTTCGCAACGGACGGCTTGCACCTGTCACCACTGGGCTTCCGGATATTGGCTAAGGCTCTTGCCACCCCCATAGTGCCTTTTTTAGATAGGCTCAAAAGACAAACCCACCTCCTTAGAAAACAAAAATGGAAAAAAACTAAGGGTAATGCTGCTCAACGCCAGAAGTCTAAATCTCAATATGCAGGCACTCGCACTCCTCAGTATGGAGAACATCGACGTCTGTGCAGTAACTGAAACCTGGTTCAAGGCTCCTGTGTGCACCCCAGCGCTACCAGGCTATACCTCGTATCATGCTTTTCGGCACCAAAACCCGGGCCGTACCACAAAGGGAGGGGGAGTGTCCATATTCATCAAGGACACCCACACCTCCAGGTTAGTAGCAACACATGAAGCATCGGAGACCATACAGGTGCAACTAACCATAGGCAAAACTGGTAGCATGTTACAGACCACCCTCCCAATCGCAAGAACCCCACTCAGCCTTCCTGAAGACATTGGAGGATATGAATGTATCACAAAATACCATCATACTGGGAGACTTCAACTACCCTAACAAATTGGGTACATTATTCTAGCCCTAACACCCTAGCCTAAAGGTTCCTGGAATTCATAAATTCAAATGCACTGGAACAACTAGCCACCTCTCCCACTAGGGGAGATAATATACTAGACCTGATCATCACAAACATGGGGACAAAATGCTCCACACCGGAGGTATACCCCTCACTAGTGAGATCTGACCACAAACTAATCACCCTGGATATACATATCCCACCACCACCCCCAGCATAAAAGACCACAGTGAAAAACTTCTCAAAAGCAGACTTCACTCTTCTTAAGACTGAGATGGTATCCTTTAAGCCCACTGGGCCAGTGGATACCACATCCCACAATGCTGAATCCTTCACAAATGCTTTCTATGGACATCTCCAAGAATGCATGGATCATGCAATCCCAAATAAATCCAAGTCCCTCTCCACCAAAGGCAAGCGTCCTGTCTGGTGGACCTCAGCTATTAACAAATTGTATAACAAAAGAAGGAAGCTACTGCACGACAGAGCAAAATCCCATAAAGGGAAGACATCTCTGATCAACACTAGCAGAAAACTACTTTCTCTCATAAAAACATCCAAGGCCAACTTTGAGAGAAAAATCGCTAAGGACACTAAAGATAATCACACAGCCTTCTTCAGCTATGTTAGAAACCTGGGCGGAAACCCTCAGATATGCTCAGAGTTAGTTCACAACAACAAAAAATACACTGAACCCACAGATATCGCTAACATTCTGGCTGACAGGTTCAGTGCAAATTTCTCCCCTTCCTCACCCCCAAAAGAAGAAATACTTATCCCAGCTGAATGTAATCTCCCTGTCGTCTCAGATGTCCAGGTGAGAGCCGCCCTCAGCAAAGCTAAAAACACAGCATCAATGAGACCTGACGGTATCCTGGGTTGCGTGCTACGTGAACTCCAAGAGGAGCTAAACCCGCACATACAAATGCTATTTAACCTTAGCCTTACTACAGGATATGTACCTGAACACTGGCGTACAGCAACAGTGGTCCCACTCCACAAAGGGGGTACCTCTACAGACCCTGGGCACTACCGCCCCATAAGCTTAACCAGCCTGGTCTGCAAAGCTATGGAAAGAATCATTACGGAACTCAGAGACATCGGGGACCTACAGACACTTGATCCCACCCAGTTCGGATTTGTAAAGGGCAAATCCTGCCTTTTGAACCTGGTTGACATTTTCGAAACAGTCACTAGAGCCATTGATGAGGGCAAAGCAGTCCATACAGCCTACCTGGACTTGGCTAAGGCCTTCGACACAATACCCCACTCAGGCATCATAGATAAGCTCAACAGCTTAAATGTAAACCCTTATATGTCACTAGATGGGTTGCAAACTGGCTAAAAGTCAGAACCCATAAAGTTAAAATCGCTGGAGCAATGTCAGACTCAAAGCCAGTCACAAGTGGTGTCCCACAGGGATCTGTCCTGGGACCCCTCTTGTTCGGCATTTATTTCTCAGACGTTAAAGCAAACATGGGAGGGTTGTGGCTGACAAAGTTCGCAGATGACTGCAAACTAGGCGCCATAGTCGATACACCAGCGGACACATACATCCAACAAAAAGGCCTCACAGAAACGGACAACTGGTACCGGAGTCATGGCCTTAAACTAAATGCCAAAAAATGTATAGTCATCCCCTTTGAGAAAAACAAAGTACCCACAAATTATCACATAGACAGCAACCCACTGAGTACGGAAAAAGTAATCAGAGACCTAGGGACCCAAGTCGACAGCGACCTTTCATTTGACACCCACGTTGCCAAAGTGGTTAGAAAGACATTCTACCTTGCACACCTTATCATGAAGGGATTCACATCCAGATCCAAGGATGTCATTGTACCCCTATACTCCTCCCTCATCAGACCCATGATTGAGTACAATGCCCCATTTGGTATGTACCTCACCCGGCATTTGCAACAGCTGGAGAGACCACAAAAGTACCTCACCAAGAGGATCAAGGGTTTCCAACATATGTCTTATTCTGCCAGACTAAAGAAACTCCAGCTCTATTCAGTAGCATACCGCCGGCTCAGAGGTGATCTGTGCCTGATGTACAAGGCCATGTCCAATCAGGAACTGATGGACATGCTCCACCTCAAAAAATCCAAATCCATCCGAACCACGAGAGCTAAAGACTTAAACCTCGGCACAAGTATGAATAGGACATGCTGGAGGGATAGATTCATAACCCAGAGGCTTCCCATGCTCTGGAACAAAATCCCAGTTCATGTTAGGCAGAGCCCCTCAAACTCTCTTCAAGAGAAATCTTGATGAATGGATGGGAGATCGTAAGTTTACCCCAGGGATCACATCTGTGTCATTACTAGACAGGGGCACAGTAAACTAATTCTATTATATAAGGGGAACTTCACTGTGTCACTACTAGACAGAGGCACAGTATTCTAAATCTATTCTGTGCATTTTTGTACCATTTCATGGGGTGGCGAAAGTCACATCACTATGGCTAGGCTTACAAATGCCCCAGGGCAGATAGCCTAGTACTAAACTATGAAACTATAAGTCATCTAACCCAAGGAACTAGCACACTGACCATAGACTCCCTAAGAGTTGACGCAGATGTTTGGGATTTGAGAACTTAAGTGTACAGTGACCCAACTGTTGACCAACTTGTATCTTTTCTTGTAAAAAGTCCTTCTATATTGCACAGCTTAGAAATAAAGGGGCTGTGTCTAGATCTAGGGATGTCATTGTCCCCCATTTATATGCATATTGGTCTTTTCTGCCAACCATATAACCACAATGAGGAATTTGCTGTGTATCAAACAAATTCTAAAAATGATATAAAGAAACTGGTGTGGGATGGCTTGAAATGACTCCACGTAGACAAAAGCACAGATCTGGCTTGTGCATTCATCAATATGATAACAACCTCTACTTACATGAATAACAGTGATAGCTGCTGAGAGTTTTACCTGAAAAGTGATAATGACTCAGTGCTATAGTGGAACTGCATTTCATCACTTGAAAGTTATGCATGCTCATACACAGGTGATAACTGCTGCACATAACCTGTTGAGTAGACATTCATTATAATTCAATATATATAGTACAACACTTAGATATTACTGAGCCCTTCCTCCCACCTAGTGTCCACATCTGACTGACAAAGCCAGGAAAAAAAAACAAAATATACGGTAGCTACATGCTGGTAGTACTCATCAAGTTATAACCTTTCCTGACTCAGGCAACTACTGAGTATAATCAGAAATACAATAATACAAGCAGAAATGTCTAACTTATCTGGTTCATCCATGTAAGAATTAGGCCAAAATGTAATAATTCATGTAATCTTACCTAACCACCCATCTGGTTACAAGACACAGAGGTGAAAAAGGTAGAAATATTATCCAAAATACTGGTTGAGCAATGCCAAAATCAGCAGTAAATATATATTTAACTAAGCCTCTCATACCACCCCAACATTATTCAGCAGAAAGAAAGACTAAATCAGAATGTACGTGCAAAGCAATTAGATGTTTATCAGCACTGTTTGTTATCCATCATTCCAACATTTCTTCAGATGGATTTCGCATCAGTTTTCCTCAATACAGTATGTGCATATTGTTAACAAGTAATAGATGATTCTTGAAAGCTGGATACATAAACAAAAATGACAATAACCATGACTAAAACCTATGCTTGTTACAACACATCTGTACTGCAATATTCTAGCAAACAGATCAGCTGTGAGAATGTTGAGATATGTACAATCACCAAAATGAAACGTTTTGCCAAAACACCCATCAGTAGCATTTCCTAGTATGTGCAACCACCAAAATTAAGCAGTCACCCAAGCGATCCCTTGAATAAAATGTTGATATATGCACAAGCACCAGAATGAAATATTTCTCAAATGACCAGGTGGTGGTGCTGCGGTAGCGTTGTTGCCTCACAGCAAGAAGCTGTCCGGTTCGATTCTCAGTTACAGCATCTTCTGTGTGGAGAAACGCATGAATGGGCGTACCTTCGTTGAAGGTTGTGCGTCAGAGCTAGCAACTCGGGAAGTAGAAATCTACTGCCAATGATTAGCAGACCGGAGTTCCGCTGTGGCGACCCCTAACCAGGAAAAAGCCAAAAGACAACAACCATCCAGTAACATTTCCTGCCGTGTACATGCACCATATTGAAACATACAGCCACTGTTTTGAATAGCATAACAGCTGGCCAGTCTGCCCCTTGGGTCATATGCCTCCCTATCACTCCATCTACCGATAAAAAAGAAAGAAAGAAAAAAATCTACCCTCTAAATGAAAAAATAACAAATTTTTATTGTCATCCCTAAATAAACAAGCATTTACCAGCCATCAGCATTAGTGTTCCCGGAATCCATAAGTCACCCATTTTTTATTCTGCAACCAAGTAATACTGCCGTCAGTAGGCGTCTAATCAAAGCAGAATCATTGAGCTGTCTCTGCTGAAAGAGACATCTGGCTTTTATTAGATTCCCCATCCATTGCCCGCAGTCATAAACAGAAATATATGTGCAGGCCCATAGCCAACTTTTGGAATGGAGGTAACCACACCTAATACTGACACTCCTAGACTAATGATGACCTGTTCCCTAGATATAAGGGGAAAGGGGCAGGTACTGGGGATAATCAATGTGCAAAAACATGCAGCAAGGGAAAGAATACAAAGAGAGAGAAAAAAAATAAAGCAATTACCTCAAACATAAAAAGCTGCTTTATCCTGTTTGTGTTGTGCAGCTTTACACTCCTCTTGTACCTCATAAAGAATTGTCAGAGAGCAAAATGTACAACTTTAGAAGAGTCACTACAAACTATACACAGAAGCAAATCTTGTCCAAGTATAGTTCAGTACCAATCCAGTTACATACTATAACGCGACACCCATTAATAATTACTTTTATGGTAGTGGTGCAAGCCCCAGACAAACCTCAAAAAGTAGAATACAATAAGTCGCAGGGGTACAGCAGTCCTTGTACAAAAGTGAACAAGGAGCAGAACTCTGGGGGACAACATTGGTGATTGGTCTCTTTTTGTGGAGGTAACTTGTCCTATTTGATTTCCTGATTCCTATTTGTGAGCCAGTTGGCATTCCAGCAGGTGACATAGGGTAGTTCCAGCTTATTTATGTCTCAGTGGAGAATTGTGTCAACAGCTTTGGTCAAATTGAGGTATGTGGTGTGTACCATTTTGCCCAGATCCCTTTTTTGCTGACATTTCCAAAAGGGTGTTAGGGGGGTACCTTGCAAAACATTGAGGCCTGTCAACCCTGTCATCCCAGGCAGATAGATACTGGATCACGTTTTTCCACATAAACAAGCAAAGAGTACTATGCAACAGTAATAAATGTAGACTACCTGAAGATGTTTGATGCTATGGATCACACAATACTACTTTACAATCTAACAGAGGAGTGACTAGACTAATAATACCAGGTTTAGTTCACAAATGATCTCACCTACTGAAGAGAGGCTTTTACATGTTAACAACATTACTCTGAGTTCAAAGTGATCAATGACAGGACAGCACAAGTGTGTATCCTAAAGCATTTTCTTACATCAGTGCTCAAACTGACACCCCCGAACCAAAGTTGAGATTTAAATAAAACATTTTCCAAAGTAGGCTATAAAAAAAATCTTCATAGACTCTGAACTGTAGCAAACAGCCTACACAACCTCTTTACTACATGTACTTATGTTAAACGGTACTAAAGTTTTTCACATAAGGAGCCACAATGTCAACCATTAAATCCCAGTACTGCACTGACATTGATCAGTCACTGTGGAATGTTGCACCAGTAACAGCCTGCTCTCATCCTTGCATTCAACAGCATCTTCTGACTCCCGCTTGCAAGAACAACAGTAGCAGACAGAGCAACAAAACCCAGCTAAAAGAGCAACATACAAACCCAACCCAACAACTTTAGAGCCCGTGATTAGCGAAAATCACCAGCATTTCATTATGTTACAACAGACGGGACTGCTTTAGAACCGGAAACGGCAATTACTGATTTATAAGCACCTTCACGTTTTGCCTGCCGCCCACCTCCACCTTACAGTGAAAATCAGGTCATTCACCTCCACATCCCCAGCCAACAAAGAAAGATCATAAATTCAAAGTCATGAACAGGGCTTACATCTTTGTCAAAACTCAATTTCAAACTCAATTCTTTTTGGCGTGTCAATCGCATTATACAGGCAGATATTGTTGAGACTCTTCCCCGACTGGAATAACAGAACTGGACATGCAACAATAAGATGCAGTTTAATTTGATTTGTTTACCCAGTTAAATACTCTGTAATGTGCTATGCTGATACTAGAAATAGTTTGATGGTTCATTTAATAGTTTTGTTACTAAGAAGATAAGAGCCACCGACAACCCTCAACAGCACCAGCGCCTGTGCATTTTGTTACCACTTCCTGCATTCATATACACACACACTTCATTCACTCCTGTACCGTTCACTTTCTCATACACACACGCAGGCACTTCTACATTCATATACACATACACTTCATTCATTCCTTTACCGTTCGCTCTCTCATACACACACAGGCACTTCTACATTCATACACACACTCTTCATTCACTCCTTTACCGTTCGCTTGCTCACACACACACACACGCAGGCACTTCTACTATAATACATACACTCTTCATTCACTCCTTTACCGTTTGCTCGCTCATACACACACGCAGGCACTTCTACATTCATACACACACACTCTTCATTCACTCCTTTACCGTTTGCTCGCTCATACACACACGCAGGCACTTCTACATTAATACACACACTCTTCATTTACTCCTGTACCGTTCGCTCTTTCATACACACACACAGGCACTTCTACATTCATACACACACTCAATTTGCTCTCTCTCATACACACACGCAGTCCCAAATTGAGAATATTTTGGAATACAACAACTATTTCACTCACTGCAACTTCTACAATAGTACCTGGCAACTTGTGCTAAATAATACATTTGCAAAATACCAGTGTTTTGTGACATAAAACATTGAATCTTACGGCAGTTAGGGTCAGGTATGGTAAAGAAGCAAGGCATTATGGGGCGCAATTCGCTAGGTCTACACTCACCTCTACTTTGTAAAAGAACTTCATTTCACCATATCAATGAATATTGCTTTTTCTTCTAAAACACCTACATGACAGTGTGTTAAACTGCTCTTGTGAGCAAAAATTAGTACAGAATTCTGAAAAACAAGTACAGTACCTGAGCACTGAGCTGACCGGGAACTCTACAGTACAGTGGATGAATGGGAACTCCCAGTAGTGCTTATATGGCAGTCCATAAAATCCTTGCCTAGCAAAAATTAAATTGAGGATCCAGTAGCAGGTAAAATCTCCAGTTCTTCACAGAAAGAAAGGAAATACCTGCTGCTGGACCCTCTTTTTATAAGGGGAAAGCAAAAGAAGTTTAGGCTGGGGGTGGAGGTGTTATGCAAGTGGTGGCACGGAATGCAAGAATCCGATTGGTTGCCACCACTTGCTTACCAAGAACTTTTAAAACGTATTTTCTGAAAAAAAACTTCTATGTGACTTAATGTAAAAACACACTGAATCGCAACTAGATGAGGTAAATTACATATTCAGTTACGATTTCAGTGTGTTTTACATTAAGGTGAACTACAAACCTGCAGTACACTTTCTCTCGCTTGTGGAAGCACTCGGGGGTAACGGCTTGAAATTTGTATCTTCTCATGGCACGCTCGGGTTTAAGCACACAGGGGCCATGAGAAGGTACTCGGGGTTAATGAATTAAAAGATCTTCTTTATAAGTAAAACCAGCATATTGTAACCATCCTATGACCTTCCTAGTTGAAGTTGCTAGTAAGCCATTAGTATGTGTTCCACATTTTGCCCATTTGTTCCACATTATGAAGGCGAGTATTCCTCATTTTGGAGATGGAAGGTTGAGAGCTATGACTATGGGTAGGAAGGGAGGGGCATGAGCTTAGAATCTTCAGCCTGGAAAACGGCCGAGTCAGATCCGATAATGAGAAATTGACTGCCTGGTTCTCATGTCTCCATGGATTTCTTAGTGCTCTTTACAGGGTTATACAACTCCAGGCCCATGACAGTCTGTAGCATATCACAACTAAATTGCTGTTGTTTGTGTCTTTCGGCTTTTCCCGGTTAGGGGTCGCCACAGCGGAACTCCGGTCGGCTAATGATTGGTAGTTGATTTTTACGTGCCGAGTTACCAGCCCTGACGCACAACCTTCAACGAAGGTACTCCCATTCACGCATGTCTCCACGCAGAAGACGCTCTAGGTGAGAATAGAACCGAACAGCACCTTACAATGAGGCGACAATGCTACCGCAGCACCACCACCGCATATCACAACTAAATAGTATATCACAATTAAACGTGTTAAATGAAAAAAAAAAAAAGAAGTTACGCACTCACCATAATGTTTCATGTTTGTTGTCCAGAATCTTGCATTCATTCTTGCTGGTTGGGTTTGGAGTCTGTCCTCGTCTCCAACTTGGCCGCATACTAAAGCTAGAGATCTTCAATTGGCTTGAGGATACCTCCTATCCCAAGATGCCTAGCAACTGTTCCCCAGATCTCGTTTGAGAACTAATCACTAAAGTATGCTAATAGGCAAGAAGGGAATCGGACCATATGTTGCCAATCTATAATCTCCTCTAGGTCCTTCAGGAAGGGGGATGGATGGGTAGGATGCCAAGAATGAAGGCAAGATTCTGGACAACAAACATGGAACATTATGGTGAGTACATAACTTCTTTATGTTATGTTGTCCTATCTCGCCTTCATTCTTGCTGATTGGGACGACATCCCCAACACAGTCTTTCTTGGGTGGCTCAATGGAATAAATTCTTCAGAACAGTGGAACCAAAGGATGCCCTGTCCCAGGAAGCCACATCTAGTTTGTAATGAGTGATAAAGGTATGAGGATTGACCCACGTAGCAGCAGCAAAAATTGAATCCAATGGAAGTCTAGACTGAAAGGCAATAGAAGTTGACATTGCTCTAGTTGAATGTCCTTGAATATTTCCTGGCAGTTCTTTATTGTGAGAGTTATAGACATAGGTGATGGTCTCAATAAGCCATTTAGACAAAGTAACTTTTGAAACTGCCATGCCTCTTTTGTTCTCAGAATAGGAAACAAACAATTGGTCTGACTTTCTGTACACTTTGGTCCTATGCAAATAACAGCAACTGTCTATGCACATCCAATTAGTGGAGCTTGTATTCTGCCTTGTTACCATAATTAGGAAAAAATACAGGTAATTCAAGAGATTGATTCAAATCAGCTTCAGAACAGACTTTTGGTAAAAAGGAAGTATTTGTTCTGAAAGAAACTCTTTGTGAAAAATCAAATATGCAGAGCGAATAGACAGAGCTTGCAATTCTGAGACCCTCTTAGCAGAAGTAATGGCTGTTAAAAAAATCGTTTTCCAAGATAAAAATGTTAGTGAACAAGAGGATGCTGGTCCGAAGGGCAGAAGAATCAAGGATGAGAATACTAAATTTAGGTCCCATGGAGGAGGAGGTTCTCTTATGGGTGGTCTTACTAGAAATGTACCCCTAAGGAAGGCTTTGCATAACTGGTGGAACATTACATTAGATCCAATGTCTCCCACATGATAATTTGATATGGCAGCTAATTGTACTCGTATTGTAGCTGCCGCTGCCCCTTGATTAAAGACTTCCGTTAGAAATTCCAAAATTACAGGTATAGGGGCTGTAAAAGGATCTATATGTGCCTTTTGTCCGCCCAAAAGGAGAACCTCTTCCACTTACATGCGTACAGTTTCCTAGTCGTCTTCGTGTGTGAGGAAACCAAAATTTGTCGTATTGCGGGGATAATTCAGGAAGCTTGGCTAAGATTGGAAGTGGAGTAACAAAAGCTGTCAGCTTGAGGCTCTGAAGAGCGGGGTGGAGCATTCCTGACTGATGCGTCAGAAAATCCAGCATTGGGTCCAGGATCCACGGCTCCTCCTGAAGGGGGGGGGGGCAAAGAAAGTGGAACCATATCTGACAAGGCCAGTAAGCAACAATGAAAATTATCCTGAGACTCAACAACCTGGCTTTCTGAATAACCTCTGAAATTAATGGAAATGGTGGAAAGGCATAAAGAAGTCCCGGGGGCGAACCGTGAACGAGTGCATCCCTCGGTGACTCTCCCGGAGGGGAAATGAGGGCAAAATAGTTGCTGCATTTGGCATTCATGGGCATGGCAAAATGGTCGCAGCAAGGTTGTCCCCATTTGCGAAAGATTTGATCCATAACTTCCTGATTCCGGGACCACTCGTGAGGCATGAGAACTGCTCTGCTTAGTCTGTCAACTATTAAGTTGGATTTCCCCGGGATATGCGTTAATGTCAGAAAGCGATGAGAAGAAATTGCCCATTGCCACCTCTCTGGGCCTCTCAACATAGGGATAGGATCTGGTCCCCCCCCCCCCCGTTTGTTGATGTACCATACCACCGACAGTCTGTTTGAATCGCAATAGCCCCTATGGGAAGAGAGCTCTGGAAAGCTCGCAACACCAGAAGCACCACCCTTATCTCTAGGACACTGATGTGCAAGTGGTGCTCGCGATCTTTCCAAACCCCTTGGACAGTCTGTCCAAGATAATGCCCCCCCCCCCCATCTGGGATGCGTCCGTGGTCACTGTAGCGACAGGCTGGGGAGGAAAAAAAACGGTCTGCCTATCATTACTTGAGTGGACTGAAGCCACCACAGTAGATCCCTCTTGCAAGCATTCATAATCAGAATCTTGTGTGACATGGGTAACTCCTGCATGGACCACTGGGCGAAGAGTGGCCACTGTAATATCCGCATGTGTAGACATGCCAGTGGGACTAGTTTTATCGCCACTGCCACTGAACCTAAGACCTTGAGGACAAATTTTGCTTATACCTTTCTCTTCTTGAGTAGGATAGACACATGACCACGTAGTGTTTGTATTCTCTATTGAGGCAATTTTGCTACCATGCAGTTTGTGTTTAATTCTACTCCTATAAAGGTAATGTGCTGTGATGGCAACAAGGCAGATTTTTCTATATTTATGGTAATGTCCACGTCTGAGCAGAGATGGATGGTGACGTCCCTCGCTCTGATTAGTTGATGCTTGGTGGTGGCTGTCAGGAGCCAGATGACTAAGTATGGAAACACCTGGAATCCTTGATGCCTCAGGTGAGCCTTGACTACTGCCATGCATTTGATAAATACTCTGGGGGCTGTAGTAAGACCAAAGGGCAGAGCTTTGAACTGATAATGACTGGTTCCCAGCCAGAAGCGTAGATATCTTCTAGATCACCTGTCCATCTTTATATGGTAGTACACATCCTGAAAATAGTACAGTTTTGTACCTACCATAAATGTAGATGTTCAAGTGCTAATACAGCTGCAGTCATAACAGATGGGGTTCTCCTGCCGTCAGGTGGGTCCTCGGTCGGCCGAATTCCAAAGTCTAGGTCCGGCGTCGGTTGTCGTCGCTTCTTCCCTGACGTCAGTGCGACAGGGGTATGAAAGAACCAGCCGACGCCATTTTCTTCAGTTTTTCTTGCCCCAGATGTCAGGTGCCCCCAGAAGGAAGGCAAAACATAAATTTATGTAGTAAAGCAAATGCAATATAATCAAAAAACAGTAGTTGCAAGCAAATACACCATAAAAGAATACCCCAATGAGGTTGTATGAGGAGGTGTTAGCCATAAGACCTGTCCCAAGAGGGGAAGGAGGGAGAGAAACCTGGACTGCAGCTGTATTAGCACTCGAACATCTACATTTATGGTAGGTACAAAACTGTACTATGTTCATCGTGCATACAGCTGCAGTCATAACAGATGGGTAGAATCCCAAAGCTAATAAAGGGGTGGTAGGCACTAAGTGGAACTAGGTGGAGCCAGGATGCCCTGCAAGACTGCAGTGGCAAAGCCCGCTCTAGTTTTGGAGTATAATGGTAGGTGATTCGTGCTTGGAGATAAAGTATGTACAGAACTCCAAGTGGCTGCTTCCAAAATATCTTTGGTAGGAAATAGGCTTCCCTTGAGCACCTGTAGCATAGGACACAAAGAGTTGCTCTGACTTTCTGAAAGGCTTTGTTCTGTCCAAATAACAACGGAGCTGTCTGTGAATGTCCAAGGAATGTAGTAGCCTCTCCCCTTTGTTTTGTGAAATAGGGTAAAACGTAGGTAAGTGGATAGCCTGATTCAAGGCTAACCTGGATACTACCTTTGGCATAAATGAAGGATTGGTTCATAAGGAAACTCTGTCCTGATGGAAAATGATGAAAGGCTGCACAGCCATGAGGGCTTGTAGTTCCGAAACCCTGCGTGCTGAGGTGATAGCTAAAAGGAAGGCTGTTTTCCATGACAAATATTGCAGATCTGTTGAAGCAGCTGGCTCAAAAGGAAGCAGGGTTAGTTTTTCTAGAATGAAATTGAGGTCCCAAGCCGGTACTGGTTGCTTCCTTGGGGGTTTTATATTCTTAGCCCCTCTGAGGAACTGTCTTAAGAGAGGGTGAGAGAATAAAGGAGGATCAGTGTTGTACTCTGCAGAAATGGCCGAGGCATGGATTTTGATGGAGGAGAATGAAAGTCCACTGCTTAGCAGCTCGGCTAGGTACTGTAATATTTGAGGTAAATTCAGTATTCCAAGATTCTGACCCTTTTTCTGATTCCAGACACAAAACAGTTTCCATTTTGCGGAGTAGGCTTTTCTAGTAGAAGGCCTTCTGGCCTCCAAAATGACATCCTGCACCTCCTTGGAGAGTAGGGTCTGCTGTGAATTTAAGGAATCCTCCATGCGGCTAGATTGAATGTTTTCAGCTGACTGTGAAGAGTTTTGAAGTTGTGCTGAGTCAGTAGAAGAGGCATTAGAGGCAGGATCCATGGTGGGGAATGCGTCAGGCTCCTCAGGAGTGGGTACCAGTGTCGTCTTGGCCAGTCTGGAGCAATGAGAATCATCTTTGGTCTGTCTGCTCTGGCTTTTAATAGAACTTTGGCCAGCAGTGGAAGAGGTGGAAAGGCATAAACCGTCATTGTTGTCCAACTGAAAGAGAGTGCGTCCACTTTCCAGGCCTGCGGATGAAAGGTCCTTGAGCAGAATTTTGTCAATTGGTAATTTCTGTGGGTGGCAAAGAGATCTATGTCTGGCCTTCCCCATGCTTGAATTATCATTGTAAAAACTTGAGGATGCAACTTCCATTCGTGTGGATCTGTCATATTTCTGCTCAGGTTGTCTGCCAGTGTGTTTTCCTTCCCTGGCAGGAATTGTGCTTGAAGTTGGATTTGCAATTCCAGAGTCATGTTCCAAAGGGACATGGCTAGTCTGCACAGGGGATATTGAAAGAGTTCCTCCCTGTTTGTTTATGTACCACATCACTGTAGTGTTGTCTGTTCTTATCAATAGCTGCCCTGGATGCAGTAGGTCTTTGAAAGCCATAATAGCATTTACTACTGCTAGCATTTCCTTTTGATTGATGTGTAGGTGCTTTTCTTTTTGTGACCATTTGCCCTGAATGCACCGATCTGTCATGTGCACCCCCCAGGCGTAGTCAGAGGCGTCTGTTGTGATGACTTGATTTGCTTGAGGCTTGCAGAATGGGAGACCTATGTTTCTTTGGCATGCTTGAGCCCACCACAGAAATTCCTTTTGAAGACATGGAATCAGTGGTATGATTGTTTCCAAACTGTGGCTGTGTTGAGACCATAAGTTTTTTAGGTACCACTGAAGTTTCCTCATATGCAGCTTTGCACATGGGATTAGCAGGATGCAAGATGCCATAAATCCCAGAGCCTGCAGGATTTTCCTTGCAGTCATCCTGGTGAAGGTTGCCAGTTTTCTGAAGTATTGAGTTAATTGCCCTTGTTTCTCTGGCGTGAGGTAGGCCATCTGGGTGTTTGTATCCAAGCTGGCACCCAGGAAAATTATTGTTTGAGAGGGTATTAGTCTTGACTTCTTTTTGTTGACTGTGTATCCCAGAGATTTCAACAACATTATTACAAACGCCAGGTGTTTCAGAAGAGTGTGTTTGCTGTCCGCTTGGATCAGGCAGTCGTCCAGATATGGGTATATTTGTATCCCTTGAAGTCTGCAGAAGGCAATTACTGATGCCAGGCATTTCGTGAACACTCTGGGCGCAGTAGATAAGCCAAAAAGCAATGCAGAGAATTGATAATGGGATGAACCTGCAAGAAATCTGAGGTATCTTCTGCAATCTTGTCTGATTGGGACATGCAGGTATGCCTCCTTGAGGTCCATTGTCACCAGCCAAGACTCCTTGCTCAGCATGGGAAGAAGCTGCTGTAATGTGAGCATCTTGAACTTTGGTATGAGTAAATATGTGTTTAGGATGGATAGGTCCAAAATAGGTCTCCAATCATTGCCCTTCCTTGGTACCAGGAATAGTCTGGAATAAAAACCTTGACCCTGTTCTTGTGCAGGAACCTCCTGAATAGCTTTCATGTCCATGAGATCTGAAATTTGTTTTTGTGCCTCTGCCCTTTGATTGTGTAGCAAGTTTGGCATGCCTCTCATTTTTGGAAAGGTGTGAAAGTGGAATCTGTAGCCTCTATCTATAATGTCCAGGATCCATTTGTCTTTTGTGACAATATGCCAATTTTTCGAAAATAATGCCAGTTTTCCGCCTAAAGGTGCTGCCATTTGAGCCTTGCTTGGCATGCAAAGGGGAAAGTCATTGGGTCTGCTTTCTGAATGGCTGTGAACTATCCTCACCCCCTCTTGGTGTAGGTGTTTGCCATTGTCTGCCTCTAAATGATCCTTGAGATTGCCCTCTACCTCTCAGGCGCCTGTATCTACTTCTTTAAGGTCTGTCTGTGTCTGGAAAGGACCAATTTTTTTTGAAGGCCAATTTCTACTGAAACGTGGCGGTTGTACCTGTAGGAAATCTTTCACTGTTTGCATTGATTTTGCCTTTTCTTCCATTTTCTTTAATACCTCCTCAGCTTTAACACCAAACAATACATCTTTTTGAAGAGGTGCATCTAGTAATTTAGCTTTGACATGATTTGGTAAGGTTTGCTCTTTGAGCCAAGCATGTCTATGTATGACTGATCCTGTAACAGCAGCTCTACAAGAGGCCTCTAAAGCATCAAAACCACATTGCAAGGTATGTTTACCCACTTGCTGTGCACTATGCAACAAATCCTGCAACTCCTTCAAGTCTGGTTGTTCAGGTTGTGACATTTTGCTTTTCAACTGAGATAACAAAAACTGTTGGTACTTTAACATATGGAACTGACAGTTTAATGCCCTCATGGTTAAAGTGGCCGAGATGTATACCTTTTCCCCCCACCTTTCTAAAGCTCTGGAATCTCTCTCTCTGAAGGTAATGGATTTTTGGCAGTGGAGGCCTTAATTCCCTTGAGACCCTGTGAAATAGTTTCTGGGTCAGCCGCATGGCTTTTGTATAGGAATTGGTGTGAATCAGGCACTCGGTAATACCTGTCAGGCTTGACTGGAGCTGGAGGTAAAGAATCTGGGTTAAGGCTGGCCTCTGAATACACATCATCTAATATGTCTAAGACAGGAGGTATAGCCAGAGGCTTGTGCTGAGGGAGCAAGAGGAAATCCCTGAGCCTTTTCTTGGAGTCTGAGTACTCTTGGCCTTCCCAGTGGAAGTGTTCCCTCAAGGTATGCAAGGTTTCCCCAAAAGAGTAATCCTCAGGGGGGGGGGGCAGAGGGAATGGACTCCTCTGCATCAGAATCTTCGAAAGGGGAGTAAGAATGTTCCTGGTCCTCAGAATGCTCTGAAGTAATGGAGGCCTGGTCCGAGGAAATGTATTCTTCCTCCACTCTGGGCCTTTTGTCCGGGGGGGGGGGGGGTTGAGAACCCCTGATAAGAGTAATCAAATCCTCAGCCATTTTGAGCATCTGCTTTTTAGGCGTGGGGCCTTGAAAGGGGCCCTGTGGAGCTTGTCTTTTAGAATGCATGGCTGCTTTAGATTTAGTGTAAGCCTTAATGGAAAAAGAAGAAGAAGGCCTTTAGACACCTTGAGAGGTGGCAGGCCTGTCTGAACTCTGAGCTTCCCCACCAAGAGTGACTTCGGTATCTGTAGTCGGGGTGTGGGCCGAAAAGCATGCGACCTCGGGCACGGATGACACCACTAATGAAGTGTCATCGGTAGTCAGGGGCTGCGTAGGCGCCTCGCTGATAACCGGAGTACATGTAGTCGGCTTTAGCGTGGTGTCGGTAGAAGTCGTGGACCTCGTATGTCGGTCCTTATCTTTACGTCGTTTACTCAAAATTGGAGTCGGAGTATCAGACGACATGTTGTAATTAAACTTTTTGCCAAAATAGTGTTGGGCGAACTTCGCCCGACGCTTAATAGTGCGCCTGTTGAATGTAGCACGCAAACGACAGGCCGAGACGTCGTGGTCTGGGCCTAAGCAAGGTATACAGAGGGAATGAAAATCCTTATGCGGTATTTGCTTCCCACATGAAATGCAATTATTAACTTGGTCTGAGGCAAGAAAAGTTTCCCTAACAGGGTACTTAGCTTTCTAGAAGTCTTCGGTTGAAAAATATTCGTAATCTCAGGAGCTGGCCGACCGGCACTTGCAAACTGCTTCTGCTTCCAGCACCGCGCGGCAAGAAAGACTGAAGAAAATGGCATCGGCTGGTTCTTTTATACCCCTGAAGCACTGACGTCAGGGAAGAAGCAACGACAATCGACGCCGGACCTAGACTTTGGAATTCGGCCGACCGAAGACCCCCCCTGACGGCAGGAGAACCCCATCTGTTATGACTGCAGCTGTATGCACAATGAACATCTAAGGAGCACGTCCAATTGTCTTGTTCCAGAAAAGGGAGTATAGACTGCAGTGCAACCATCTGGAAAGTACAGTTGTGTACACTTACCATAAATGCAGATGTTTGAGTGTATTCACTGTTGCAGTCATTAGGATCTGGGTTATCTGCTTGCAGGTAGCCCTCAGTCGGCCTGATTAACAAAGTCTTGGGTCCTGCATCGGTTGCTGTCCCTTCTTCCATGACGTCAGGTCGTCAGGGGTATAAAACATGTAGCCAACACCATTACATCAGTTTTCCTTGCCCTAAATGTCAGGTGCCCTCCTAATGGAAAGCAATTAAAACATAAAAGCACAAAGATATACCTCCAACAAAAAAGCAAATACACCAAAAAGGCTTTTAAGCATAGTAAAGGAAAGGAGAGGTATAGCCAAAAGAAGTTAGGGGGATGGAAAGAGGGTAACCAGGACTGCAACAGTGAATACACTCTAACATCTACATTTATGCAAATGTACACAACTGTACTGCGTTCTTCGTGTTTCACTGTTAGTTAAAACATTTGGGTACCTTCCCAAAGCTATGGTTGGGAGGAGGAATTTAGATAGCATTAGGGCCAGCTATAAGGCTCTGCAAGACTGCAGTGGCAAAGCCAGCTCTGGACTTAAGAGAAAATTGGCAAATGATAATGCTTGGTGAAAGTATGCACAGAACTCCAGGTAGCATCTTCTAGGATGCCCCTGGTAGGGACACCTCTGAGAAAGGCTGCAGAGGTAGATGCAGTCCTGGTGGAGTGAGGCCTGATCCTCTGGGGGATAGGTTTTTCATGGTGCTTATAGCAGAAATGAATGCAATGGCTTATCCATTTAGAAATGGCTTGCTTTGAAATAGCCTTCCCCTCTGCCCTTGCAGCAAATGCCACCAGCAGTTCAGATTTTCTTTGAGGTTTAGTCCTGTCCAAGTAGAATCTAAGTTGTCTGTGCACATTAAGGAATGCAGTATCCGTTCCCCTTTATTCTGTGGACTGGGAAACAAGGTTGGCAAATGAATGGACTGATTAAGAGCCACACTGGATACCACCTTGGGCAAGAAGGACGGACTGGTTCTGAGGGACACCCTGTCCGCATGAAAGATGATGAAAGGCCTCACTGCCATAAGGGCCAATAATTCAGATACCCTTCTAGTTGAAGTGATTGCTAAAAGGAAAGCTGTTTTCCAAGAAAGAAATTTTAAGCCTGCAGTAGCAGCTGGCTCGAAAGGAGGTAGAGTGAGTTTCTCCAAGACAAAGTTAAGGTCCCAGGCTGGGGTTGGAGCTCTCATGGGTGGTCTCAAATTTTTGGCCCCTCTGAGGAACTGCTTGAGCAGCGGATGAAAGAAGAGGGGAGGTTCTGTGTTATAATGAGCTGAAATGGCTGAGGCGTGTATTTTAATGGAGGAAAAAGACAGGCCCTTGTGAAGCATCTCAGTTAAGTATTGTAAAATCCGAGGTAAATTGGGCGCTGCTGTGTTCATCCCTTGAGATTGATTCCAGGCACAGAATCTTTTCCATTTTTCAGCATAAGCTTTTTTAGTACTAGGACTCCTTGCCTCTAAAATGATATCCATCACAGGTTTGCTGATGGATGGTAAAGGAGAGATTAAGTAATTAGCCAGGCTGCAAGGTTCAGTGTTGGAAGCTGATGGTGCAGAATCTGGCTCTCCTGCTGAGACAGCAGGGAAGGAGTCTGAGGCAGGTACAATGGAGATAACTGTGACACACTGCGCAGGAAGGGGTACACCAGTGTTGGCGCTGCCATTATGGAGCAATCAAAATCATCATTGGTTTGTCCTGTTTGATTTTTAGTAGTACTTTGGAGAGCAGAGGCAGAGGGGGGAAGGCATAGACTGATAGGTTTTTCCAGCTGAAGGACAGAGCATCCACTTTGAAGGCTTGTTTGTGGGGAGTCCTTGTGCAAAATTTGTCTAATTGGTAGTTCTGGGGAGAGGCAAACAGGTCTAAATCTGAGCTCCCCCATTTGCTTGTCAACATGTTGAAAATCCTTGGTTCCAGTTTCCACTCGTGTGGGTCCATGAGGTTTCTGCTTAGTCCGTTTGCCAGTGTATTTAATTTTCTTGGCAGGAATTGAGCTTGTAGGTGCACTTGGTGGCTCAAGGCTGTGTTCCACAATGCCATGGCTAGTCTGCAGAGGGGGTAAGAATGTGTACCTCCCTGCTTGTTTATGTACCACATAACAGTGGTGTTGTCCGTCTTTACCATTAGTTGTCCTGGAAGAATGTGGTCCTTGAAGGCTGTCAGAGCATTCTCTACAGCTAACATTTCTTTTTGATTGATATGCAGGTGCATTTAACTTGGGTTCCATTTACCCTGAATTCACTTCCTTGCCAGGTGAGCCCCCCATGCATAGTCTGATGCATCTGTTGTTAGGTTTTGGGCGGCAGGGGGTGGTGTAAAAGGTAGTCCATTGTTTAGGTAGCAGGCCTCTGCCTACCAAAGGAACTCTAAGCGTAGGCAAGGTATGACAGGAATCGTTGTTTCTAGGTCTTGAGAATGTTGACACCATAGGCTTTTTAGATACCACTGTAGTTTCATAGGTTCATACTAGGCTATCTGCCCTAGGGCAATTATAAGCCTAGCTAGAGTGTGTTTGGCTTTCGCCACCCATTTTAAATTAATTTTGCTATGCCCTTTTTCGAGGTTAGTATACTGTGCCTCTGTCTAACAGTGACACAGAAGTGATACCCAGGGTAAACCTACGACCTCCCATCCACTCATCAAGATTCCTCTTGAAGAGAGTCAATGAGGGACTCTGCCTAACCTGGACTGGGACTTTATTCCAGAGTGAAGGGAGCCTCTGGGTTATGAATCTGTCCCTCCAGCATGTCCTATTTATTTCAGTGCTGAGGTTCAAGTCTCGAGCGTAGCTCGATGGGATTTGGATTTTCTGAGGTGCAGCATGTCCATTAATTCCGGGTTGGACATGGCTTTATACGTCAGACACAGATCGCCTCTGAGCAGGCAGTATGCCACTGAGTACAGCTGGAGTTTCTTTAACCGGGCAGCATATGGCATCTGTTTGAGCCCTTTGATCCTCTTGGTGAGGTACTTTTGGGGTCTTTCCAGTTGCTGCAGGTGTCTGGTAAGGTACATCCCAAAAGGGGCATTGTACTCAATTATGGGCCTGATGAGGGATGAGTAAAGAGGCACGATGACCTCCCCTGATCTAGATGTGAATCCCTTCATGACTAGGTGGGTTATATAAAATGTTTTTCTAACTACTTTGGCCAAGTGGTTGTCAAGTGAGAGATTGCTGTCAATTTGGGTCCCAAGGTCCCTAATTACTTCTTCTGTACTTAATGGATTACCACCTATGTGGTAATTTGTGGGCACTTTGTTTTTGCCAAAGGGGATGACTATACAGTTTTTGGCGTTTAGCTTGAGGCCATGGCTCTGGCACCAGTTGTCTGTTTCTATGAGGCCCTTTTGGAGGATGCTTGTGTCGGCTGGAGCGTCGATTATGGCGCCCAGTTTGCAGTCATCTGCAAACTTGGTCAGCCACAGTCCTTCCGTGTTGGCCTGTACCTCCGAGAAATACATGCCGAACAAGAGAGGTCCCAGGACTGAGCCTTGTGGGACGCCACTTGTAACTGGTTTGGAGTCTGACATGGCTCCAGCAATTCTAACCATGTGGGTTCTGTCCTTGAGCCAGTTTGCAACCCATCTAGTGACATAGGGGTTTATATTTAAGCTGGTGAGCTTATCTATAATACCAGAGTGGGGTACTGTATCGAAGGCTTTTGCGAGGTCCAGGTAGGCTGTGTGAACCACCTTCCCCTCATCAATGGCCTTGGTGACTGTTTCAAAGAAATCAACCAGGTTTAAGAGGCAGGATCTGCCCTTAAAACTGAACTGGGTAGGATCCAGTGTCTGTAGGTCCCCAATATCTTTATTTATGAGGTCCATGATGATCCTTTCCATAGCTTTGCAGACCAAGCTAGTCAGGCTTATGGGGCGATAGTTTCCAGGATCCGTTGAGGCACCACCTTTGTGGAGAGGGACCACTGTTGCTGTACGCCACTCTTTGGGTACATATCCTGTAGTAAGGCTGAGATTGAACAGGAGTTTTATGTTTGGGTTTAGCTATTCTTGGAGTTCATGTACGACGCAGCCCGGGACACCGTCTGGTCCCACTGATGCTGTGTTTTTTGCTTTGGAGAGGGCAGCTCTTACCTGAGCATCTGAGATGTCAGGGGGGCAGCACTCTGCTGGGATAGATATTGGCCCTTTTGGTGGGGAGGGGGGGGGGAGTTTGCACTAAACCTGTCAGCTAGGAAGGTGGCAATGTCTGTGGGATCGGTGTATTTTTTGTCAATTTGGACTAATTCTGAACATATCTGGGAATTCCCACCCAGGTTCCTAACATAACTAAAGAAAGCCTTGTGATTATCCTTAGTGTCCTGTACAATTTTTCTCTCTAAGCTGGCCTTAGACGATTTTATGAGTGCCCGTAGTTTTTTGCTAATACTGATCAGAGACACCTTCCCTTTTTGGGATTTTGCTCCATCATGTAGTAGCTTCCTCCTTCTATTGTATAGTTTGTTTATGGCTGGGGTCCACCAGACAGGACGTCTGCCTTTGGAGGATTGGGACTTGGTTTTATTTGGGATTGCATGATCCATGCATTCCTGAAGTTGTTCATAGAATGCATTTATAAAGGATTCTGTGGTCTGGGCCATATTTTCCACAGGCCCGGGGGCTTTGAAGGATTCCACCTTGGTTTTGAGGAGTGTGAAATTTGCATTAGAGAAGTTTTTCACTGTGGTTTTCAGGGCAGGGGGTGGAGTCGGGATGTGAATATCCAGTGAGATTAGATTATGGTCTGATCTTACCAATGAGGGATACACTTCTGGTCTGGAGCATAGAGTCCCCATGTTGGTGATGATCAGGTCCAGTATGTTTTCCCCTCTTGTGGGAGTGGTAACAAGTTGTTCCATAGCATTTGAGTTTATAAATTCTAGGAACCTTTGGGCTAGGGTGTTGGAGCTAGAGTAATGCTCCCAGTCTATGTTTGGGTAGTTGAAGTCGCTCAATATAATGGCGTTTGGAGAGACCTTCATATTTTCCAGAGTTCTCAGGAAGGCCGAGTGGGGTTCCTGGGTCTGGGAGGGTGGTCTGTAGCAAGCTATAAACTGGAAGGCAGTTTTACCCACTGTTAGTTGCACATGGATAGTCTCTGATGCTTCGTGCTGTGCCACCAACCTGGAGGTGTGGGTATCTTTGACGAATATTGATACTCCCCCTCCTTTTGTGGTTCGGTCCAAGTTTTGGGGCCGAAAAGCATGGTATGAGGTATAACCTGGTAGTGTTGCGGTGCTCTTGCATATGGAATTAGAAAAATGCATGAGGCCATGAACCCCAAATCCTTGCAGTATTTGTCTTGCAGATATAGCAGGGTTTTTGTGGCCACTTGTTTGAAACAGGTTGTCAAATGAATTTGCTTTTCTGGCGTGAGGTAAGCCATCTGGGAAGTTGTATTCAAGCTTGCTTCCAGGAATATAATTTGTTGACAGGGTACCAGGTGTGATTTCTTTTCGTTTATGGTGTACCCCAGACAAGTTAGAACCCTTTTTTACAAAGGCCAAATGATTCAAAAGTATGTCCTGGCTTTCTGCCTGAATTAAACAATCGTTCAGGTATGGGTATATTTGAATATTTTTTTGCCTGCAAAATGCAATAACTGGAGCTAGGTGCTTTGTGAATTCTCTGGGCGCAGTAGGTAAGCCAAAGGGCAGTGCAGAGAACTGATAGTGCGTGTAGCCTGCTTTGAAGCGTATGTATGTTCTGCAAGATTCCCTGATTGCGATGTGCAGGTATGCTTCTTTTAAATCTTGTGTTGCTAACCAGGCATCTTTGCCTAGCATACGAAGTAATTGGTGAAGAGTCAGCATCTTGAATTTTGGAATCTCCAAAAAGGTGTTTTAGAGTAGACAGGTCCAGGATAGGATGCTGTGATTTTTCTTTTCTGTGTACCATTAAAAGTCTTGAGTAGAAACCATGTCCCTTTTCCTCTTCTGGTACCAGTTGAATAGCCCACATGCTTAAGAGAGAAAGTACTTGTTTTTGGGCCTCTGCCCACTGATTTGTGGGTAGGTCCTGCCACCCAGTTGGTGTTGGCAACTTGTGGAAGTGAAATCTGTATCCCTGGGACACTATTTAAAACCCATTTGTCCTGAGTAATGAGTTCCCAATTCTTTGCATGAAGAGCAATCTTTCCCCCCAAAGGGGCAGTCAGTTGAGAAGTGCTTGGAAATTTTAAAAGGAAGTAATTGAGACAGTTTATCATAGGGGGAGTCTTATTCCCAGACTTGGAAGTGGATGCCCCCCACTGCTTAGTTCTGTGAGTCCCCTGGGACTGAAACCTGTGATTTTTTGCTGTGTCTGGGTTTGGCTTGAAAAGACCTGGAAGGGGCTGGAAAGGACCAATTCTTAGAGGGCCAGTGCCTACTAAATCTAGGAGGCTGAACTTATAAAAAATCTTTAACAGTTTGCATAGATTTAGCTTCATCTTCCATCTTTTTAAGAACTTCCTCAGCCTTGTTGCCAAACAGGCAGTCCTGATTTAAAGAAGCATCCAACAATTTAGCTTTAACATGATTAGGCAAAGATTGCTCCTTAAGCCAAGCATGCCTTCTGAGCACAGACCCAGTAACAGCAGTCCTGCAAGAGGCCTCTAATGAATCAAAACCACATTGCAAAGTATGTTTTCCAACTTGTTCAGCAGAATGTATTAAATCATGTAATTCTTTATTTTCCACACAGTCAGGAATCAACATCATTTTCTGTTTAAGCAGTCCAATAACATGTTGCTGATATTTTAATATATGAAACTGGCAGTTTAAAGCCCTAATGGCCAATGTTGCAGAATTGTAATCCTTCTTACCCCATCTATCCAGCGCCCTGGAGTCTCTATCAGAAGGGGTAGGATTTTTAGCAGTAGAAGCCTTACTGCCCTTGGGCCCCTGTGAAATAGTCTCTGGATCTGCAATAAAGATTTTTGAAAAGGAACTTGTGGGACTCAGGGACCCTGTAGTATCTGTCAGGTTTTCTGAGAGCAGTAGACAGGGAATCAGGGGCCAAACTAGATTCCGAGAAAGCATCATCAACAATGTCTAGTACATGAGGAATATCTAAAGGCCTATGCTGAGGTAGGAGAAGGAAACCCCTAAGCCTCTTTTTTGAATCAGAAAAATCCTGGCTTTCCCAGTGGAAATGCTCCCTTAGAGTATGCAAGGTTTCCCCAAAAGAAAAATCCTCATGAGGGGAAGCAGAGGGAACAGAGTCCTCTGCATCAGAATCCTCATAAGTAGGTAAGGACAAATCCAGATCATCAGAAGAGTCAGAAAAAACAGAATCCTGATCAGAAGATTCATAATCAACTTCAGTCCTAGGCCTCTTAGAATGGGGGGTGGGGGGGGGATGGCTACCCCTGATTCGAGTTATTAGATCTTCAGCCATTCTTATAATTTGTTTTTTAGGCCTAGAGGCCTGAGCATGTGGCCTGGGCGTCGGTTTTTTAGACATGGATCGAGATTTAGGCCCAAGTAAAGGAGGAGGCATCAGTTTAATATGCAAGTCCGTAGGCCTGAATACACCTTCAGAAGCCGGTGCCTGCACAGCAGCTCTGGACCCATCCAAGGTAGAGACATCGACGGGTTCCATAGTTGAAGCATCTCGTGGTATACCCGACTCCAAATGGGTCTCAGTAGAGGCCTGCAAATCAGAAGTAGCGGGTATCAGGGGCTGCAAAAGCGCCTCACTGAGTACCGGCGAACTGGTGACTGGCTTAGGAGAAGCGTCATCAGCAGTTTTGAACCTCGGCGGCCTGTCTCTGTCTCTATCTTTGTGTTTTTTCAGAATCCCGGTAATCGGATGGCTAACCGATGACATTTCTGGATAATTAAACCGAGAACCAAAACATTTAGTGGCGAAAATATACCGACGGATAGTGGGCTGATTAAATAAAGCACAAAACCGACAGCAATGTACGTCGTGGTCAGGGCCTAGGCAAGGAATACAGTACGAATGAAAATCTTTATGAGGTATTTTGCTTTCCACAAGTAATGCAATTATTAACTTTTACTGACATCAGGAAGGAGCAAGAAAAAGTTTCCCCAACGGGGTACTTAGCTTTTAGTTGAAGACTTCGGTTCTGAAACTCGAAAATGAAAATTTCAGGAGTCGGCCGACCAGCACTTGCGAACTGCTTCTGCTTCGGGCACCGCACGGCAAAAAAGACTGATGTAATGGCATCAGCTGCATGTTTTATAACCCTGACGTCATGGAAGAAGGGACAGCAACTGACGCAGAACCCAAGACTTTTTAATCAGGCCGACTGAGGGCTACCTGCAAGCAGATAACCCAAATGTACTGACTGCAATAGTGAGAAACAAAAAACATCTTCACTTTCTTTACTGACTTGTTGAGTCTGCTGAGATCAAATATTGGTCTCCAGTCTGCTGTCTTTTTTGGAACTAAAAAGAACCTTGAGTAAATTCTGTATCCGATTTGGTCTCCGGGGACTCCTTGGATGACTTTTTTTTTTTTTAGGAACCTTTGTATTTCTATGGTTGCTTGATCCCTTTGACTGGGTAGAATGTCTGGGATAGACTTTGATGGTCGGGGTGGACAGTGGAAAGGAATGTTGTATCCCCTGGATATAATGGACTGTACCCATTTGTCTTGAGTTAATTGTAGTCAGGCTTCTGGTACAATGATAGTCTTCCCCTAACTGCCTCCAGAGGTGGACAGGTGGGCCTCCTTTCAGGAGGGCTGGAAGGGCCGACTGGTGAATGTATCTCTGTCGCCCTAGTTCTGCGGACCCCCTCTGCAGCGCCTTCCATTATTTCCCCCTCTGCCCCTGGGGGAAACATCACCACGAGCATCCAAAAAGGCTCCTTTGGACTTTCAGACCCACATTTTTTCACTCTTCTGACCTTTGGGATAAGTAGAGGTAGACAAACGCACTCCTACGGCAGACTTGTTTGCTCCTGTTGACAGTCTCCTTTACTTTCAGCCTGAACAAGTACGAGCCATCAAATGGGGCATCAATAAAGGAAGACTTGAAGGGTTCAGCAAAGTCACAAAGGCGCATCCAGGAATGTCTCCTAAGAGCTATTCCTGTGCCTGCTGCCCTGCTCGCTCCATCGGCCACATAGGAGATGAAGAGCACGGAGCAGTTCGTAATAGAGGTTAAGATCGCAAGCTGAGAGTTTATCTGGTCTGAAATACCCTGAGCTGTAACACCTTGTACAGTATCTCCTAGCTCTTTAAGGAGATCCCTCTGAAGTAGAGTAAAATGTGATGAGTAATTCAGCAACCGTAGGGTAAAGACCATTGAGGAGAACATACACTTCCAATATCTGTCCAAATTTCGAGACTCCTTGCTGGGTGGTTAAACAGATGCAAAAGTTTCGGCTAACTCCTCCTTGATGGCAGCTGCCACCACCATCGCATCTACTGGAACTCTCTTTGTCAAATACTGTACATCTTCCGGGGCCATAATGAATTTGTTTGGCCTCCTCGGAACAGGCTCCACTGACTCTGCAGAGCACCACGCCTTCCGACTTACCAAAGCCAGGAGATGATCGAAGGGTGGAGACACCCAAGAGGTGGAGGGGCGAGAGCCAAATGCCTCCAGGTATACTGATTCCTCCTCAGAAGGGGAGAGGGTTTTCCAGCCGCCACTCTGTTTAAGGATCTCCAGGATGTCCGAGGAGACATCCTCAGAGGGCGACCTTGGGGACCATTCTGAGTCCTCTAAATCTGTATCAGAAGTGACAGACTCGGGGGAATCTATGTGTTTCCTCTTACACTGTCTCTTTCGAGGGTCCTCCTCGGAGGGGGGATGTTCTGGAGAGGTGTCATAAGAGGGGGGTTCCTGTGACACTGACTTCTCTAATGTGGGGGTGATGGAGAGATGGTGTATAAGTAGACACTGGCCCTTTAGATGGAAGAGTGGCTGGAGCCGATGGTGGAGCAGACTCAGTGGAGAGCACACTTGTCACCTCAAAGGCACCACTATCCTGGTCTGAGAAAGACTCCTGTCCAGAGGAACCGGGAGATCTCCCCTGCACCAAGGAGGATGGCTCTAAGGTTGATGTGGGCACCAAACTCACCTGAGCTGAGGCAATGAGAGGGAGAGTCGGCTCTGACAAGGGTCCAACTCGACTCCCCTCCCCACCCAGAGCCGGTCAGGGAGTGTCGGCTCACAGATCCCTCGATCGAAGACAGCATAAACGAGATTGGAGCAGACGTCAGAACCAAGATATTGGGGGTGATTACTGGCTCTGATGGTTCCAGCACAACTGCCCCTAAACAGTAAACACAACTCATGTGTCCATCCGTTAAAGACATTTTCTGGGTGCATGAATCGCACCTTTTAAATCCAGACTGTTTTGTTTCCTTAGTAGACATTATGTTAGGGTAAACAAGAAACCAACTACTGAAGTAAGTAATGCAACAACACAGTCAGCCAGAAAAAAAGCAAAGAGAAAGATAAGAGAATTTTTTTTTTTAAACGGGAAGGGGAAACTAGGTTGAAAGAGAAGTCTCTAAGTGAAACGACAGTCTCCTCCAACCCGAGGAGAAGCCTCTAATTTAAACGGTTACTCCAAGGGACAGAAAGGAAGCCCTCTAAGAAAAAAACGGCTGAAAGAGAAAAGGATCCTCTAATTTAAAGGGATCCTTTAAAAGGGAAAGGCCTGAAAGAGAGGTGGGAAAAAAACGGCCGAAAAAACACACCAATCAGGGAAAGATACTACATAAGTAACAACACTCAGAGAGGAATATATTAACAACCCCTAACTGATAGTTTTTTTTTTTTACCAAAGAGCAGATCAGAAAAGGTAATAACTAGCCTGAGCCAGCGAAGACCATCCCAATGCTGCAAGTGGCAAACGAGATCTGGGGTGCAGCCACTAGCCATCTTGGGATAGGAGGTAGCCTCGAGCCAGTTGAAGTTCTTGAGCATTAGTATGTGGCCAAGTCGGAGCAGAGGATCAGCTCCGAACCCAACCAGCAAGAATGAAGGCGAGATAGGACAACTTAACATCAAAAGTTTGCTTCTGTGCAACAAATATACATGGCTGAAAAACCTAAGTTCCAGTAACCTTTCACTGTATATTATTTGATAACGATGGGATCATTTTTTGTAATTTTTGTACTGCTTACAAAGATTCTTATCTGAGCCAAAATTATAACGACAAGATTAAGAATTATATTCCAATACTGTATGAGTATGGTACATAGTACTTTAACATGATTAAGATCCTTACTTCTTACTGCTTTAAAAGGAGTCAGACCTATTTGTTTCATGATCTTACAATAGCTGCACATTCCTTAAATGATAATTTGCTAATTGCCCTTAATTCTGAGAACCTTAATGCACTTTACTTGCTGTATATTAATGTCATAAAGTTATGGTATTATTTGTACTTTGTTTCACAAATATTCTAGACTTACATTTTGAAAAACTAAATTACATTCCTGCCCTTTTAAATTAAACACTAAGTTTTCTTAAACCTTCATTAATTTTTGACATGACTAAATTTGAAGAAATAACTGTCCCAGTTTTACTACTGACAGTGTAGTTAGATTAGCAGGTAAATGATGCTCCTGGAAATGCAGAGAATATTAGGTTAGATAATACAGTATTCAATACAATCCCCTTACGGACTTTTGAATTAATGTACTTTTCTGATGATAAAGCCTCCAACAGATAATTTGTGTTAGGACAGTCAGTCAATCACTTATCCAGTTGATATATTTACTAATTTTGAATGACTCTACAGTTCATAATGTGGCAAGGTGTCATAAGATGTTTTTAAAATGAAACAGACGGCAATAACAGTTTTAGTTATTCAAATGGCATGGGCCTAACAATCATAAAACTCAAATCAGATCAGTTTAGCATAACCACTTAAAACCATGCTGTAAAAAAAATCTCTCTAATCTGCATTCATTGCAAGGGTTACTGGCCTTTGAGTTTACAGAGTATTTTGTGAACGTACACATACGAAACCAAAATCTAGATGCTAGCAAACATTCACCATTAAGAACACATAAAAGAAAAAAAAGGGTGCTCAATGTTGTCATCACTACTACTTGTGTTATACATTGAGCCACTATCTGCTTTGGATGGATACATTCTGCAGGGTTAGGAGTTAATATTATTTCTGAATGACATACTGATTTATTTGACATGTCCCAAGGAGGGTACCAATCAAGTAGATTTAGATGCTGGGTAATTTTTTTTAAACAAGAAACGTTACTAAATTAGGTATGACACAGGCACTCATTCATCCACAGTGAGATACACAGATCTTCCCCTCACTAGGCTGGGCAAGGAGAAGGTCATGTTCAGCTACCTCTCTGGTGCCAGGATCCACCAAATCACGGAAGGACAAGTCTCTCAACAAGTACAGTTATGACTCTGTCATAGCCCATGTTGGAGTGGATGACTTGAGATGAACCTCACTGGACTACATCAGGAGAGACTTGTGTCCCAGACAGGTATGTCCCTCAACCAGGACGATGCCACAATAAAACAAAAAAAAATGACAGACTTCAACAACTGGCATAGCCTTCTGGTGTCACTCTAGGGGGATCCAGTATCTGACAGCATGGGATGATATGGTCAACAGACTGTGCTGCTTTGCCAGAGGTGGTCTTAACCTGTCGCCTCTGGGCTTTAGGTTTCCGGCAATGGTACTTACCTCCCCTAGAGTGCCATTTATAGGCAATGTCATAAAAACACAATTCCCAACGTAAAAATATCCTACAGAAACAAACTCAGGGTTATGCTGCTTAATGCTACAAGTCCAAATCAGAAACTGCACTCACCTGAATAACTTCTCTCACCCTGGAAGACGCTGATGTCTGTGCAGTCGCAGAGACATGGTTCAAGGCCTCAAAGTACCCTGGCCATGCAGGGCTACAATGCCTTTTACATGTTCAGACCAGTATACATCTTCATTAATGACATTAAAACTTGTGTTTGTATACATCTCTAGACTGGTTAAACAGTACAACTCCCTAGAGTTACTCCAAGTCCAGCTACCTGTAGGAAAGACCCCCCCCCCCCACATCATTGTTAACTAGAGGTCCCCCACCACGAACCACGAAAACCACACAGTTTACCTGGACCTACCAGAGTCGCTCTCAGTACAGCCAAATACCGTGGTCATAGGTGGCTATAATTCCATCAACTGGGTAACATATATGAGCAAAATGTGCTTGCCCAAAGATTCTTGGACTTAAACACAAATGCTCTGGAGCAGATAGTTAGCACCCCCACAAGAGGACCTAACATCCTTAACATAGTGCTCACCAACATGGGGGATTGCTGCACCACCTCATGTGTGGGGCCCTCCCTGGTAAAATCCGATAATAAACCAGTCTTGTTTGAAATAACTATCATACCCGACCAACCCTCAAGTGGA
The DNA here is from genome assembly GCF_019279795.1 of Protopterus annectens. NCBI lineage: Eukaryota > Metazoa > Chordata > Ceratodontiformes > Protopteridae > Protopterus > Protopterus annectens. The sequence continues at coordinate 717,605,528 of NC_056737.1, forward strand.
AAAAGGTTAAAAAAATTTCTCCAAAACAAATTATAGCCTACTGAGTTGATGGCATCAACAGTTTCAGACCCCTTGCCAACACTGACAGCAATGACCCCTATACTGAGGTGTACACAAATGTCCCGTATAAACACCTATAAATGTATAGACTCAGCTGTACAGGAATGGATCAAATCAAGATTCTCATGAATAAAATAAGCCATCCTGGTGGACATCCAGCATAAACAGGTTATACAATAAGAGAAAGAAACTGTTGCCAAAAAACAAGAGGGAACAGCCCCAGCAAAGGAAGAACTCCCTTCAAAGCATGAATAAGCAGATCAGACATCTTGTAAAGTTCTCTAAGGCTAATTACAAAATTAAATTAGCTAACTTAAATAGGAGAGCATTCTTTAGCTACATCCAACATCTAAAAGGGAAGGCCCAGCTTTGTGACGAACTAGCTGTGGACAGTACCACGTATACTGAACCTGCGGACATTGCCAACCTGCTAATGGACAGGTTTGGCGAAAACGTCAGCTCCCTATCCCACAAATCATACTCCATAAAATACTGCCTAATATCTCGCGACAGAAAATCATAGCCACTCTCTCCAACGCCAAAAACATAGCCGCTGTGGGACCGGACAACATCCCATGCTGCTTATTAAATGTTCAGAAACGGGAACTAGAACCACTGAGCACACTCTTCAATCCAAGTACTGGCTTTCTCCCAACTGAGTGGAAAACAGCAACTGTAATCCCCTTGCACAAAGGGGGTCCCCTCAACCGACCCCCAGAAACTATAGACCCATAAGCCCAACCAGCCTTATCTGCAATGTCATGGAGAGAATTATCATGGATCTTATCAACAAGGACATAGGCGACCTTCAAACTCTTGACCTGACTCAGTCTGGCTTCATTAAGGGCAGATTTTGCCTGTTAAACGTGGTGGACTTCTTTGAGAACGTCACCAAGGTGATGTCAACATACTACAAAATGGGCTTACACAGTCAAATGGCTGGTGTAAAAGCTACGGACTTAAACTAAACACAAAAAAATTCATTATCATCCCCTTCGGCAAAGGAGAAACACCTGATAATTACAACATTAATAATATCCCCCCCAAGTTCAAACCCAGCGGTGAGGTATTTAGGAACTCAAGTTGATAGCAGTTTAATTTTGATAATCAGGTGTCTACAGTAGTAAGAAAGCTCTTTTACATTACACACCTCATAAATAAGGGTACAGCATCCAAAGCTAAGGAGGTTATAACTCCCCTCTATTCGGCTCTCATCAGACCAATAATTGATTACAATGATCTCTTCTGTATGTACCTCACCAGACAAATGCAACTGGAGACACCTCACAGGTTTCATACCAAGAAAATTCCTGGTCTACGACACATGACCTACATGGACAGACTGAAGGCCCTAACACTTTACTTAATATCGTATACACTTCTTAGAGAGAACTTAGGCCCGACATACAGAGCAATCTCAGACCATACCTTGATGAAGCTGCTACACTTCCCCAAATCCAAAGGCACAAGAGTCATTCACTCTAAGGATTTTAACTTAGCCTGCAATATTAACAGGACATGCTGGAGAGACAGTTACATCTCCCACAGGTTGTCATTTCTTTGGAACACACCCCCAATTCATGTAAAACAGAGCTCCTCAATGACCCTATTTAAGCATAAGCTGGACAACTGGATGGGAAACTTGTACATTTGCACCAGGGGTTTCACTTATATCCCTCAGACAGGGGCAGCTGGTGCTGATCTTAGAATTGCATGCAGACTATATATCTTGGTCCATAAGGGAAGAAGGGTATAACATGGCTTGGCTTGTACAGGCCTTGGGGTCAATAGTCTAGTAACCTCCTATGATTGTATATCAATGAAAAAAAAGTTCTGTACTCACCATAACGTTCCATCTGAGTAGTTCTATTACATTTGTCTTCAACCTGTGAGATACCAGATCCATACTGGATCCGAGCTGGCAACTTTACTAGCATGTGCTCTGAGCTCCAAGCTCCTCACCTTACCCATAATACACCTCCACTACCTTCCAACCCCCAGATCGAGTTTGCTGAACCTTATACTGATAACCTGACCTGAAAAAATACCTGTGACCTACAACTGCAGCCTGTAGGCTGTTCATATGCCAAGGTCCGGGGTAAGGATAGAGGGACGGTTGAAGACAAATGAAGTAGAACTACTCAGATGAAATGTTATGGTGAGTACATAACTTCTTTATCTGAAGTAATTTACTTCATTTGGCCTTCAACCTGTAGAACAGAGTCCCCAGCTACTAAACTCCTGGGAGGCCCTCATGGAAGGATATTCCAGAGCGCCGCGGAACCAAAGGATGCTCTCCTTCTGGAAGTCAAATCCAATTTGTAATAAGAAATAAATGTACGAGATGAGGGCAAAGTAGCTGCAGAACAAATATCATCCAAAGACACTCTAGACCAAAAAGCCGCAGACGTAGCCATCGATCTAGTGGAATGAGCTCTCACCTGACCTGGAGGAGACATGCCTCTGTCCTTATAGACCTGAAGGATACATGAAGAAATCCATCTAGCAATAGTGACCTTGGAGATGGGTTTCCCCAAAAAGGGTTTATAGAAGGATACAAACAATTGATCAGATTTACGGAATTTTTTTGTCTTGTGTAAATAGAATCATAACTGACTATAAACATCCAGCAAGTGGAGTTTGTATTCCATATCTTGTTAGTAAAATTAGGAAAGAACACAGGTAAACTGATGGTCTGATTGATATTGACTGGTGATGCCACCTTAGGAAAAAAGGATGCACTGATCCGAAGGGAAATCCTATCTTTATGAAAAATCATACAAGGAACTTTGATGGACAAGGCCTGCAGTTCTGAAACCCTTTTGGCAGAGGTAAAAGCCACCAGAAAAGCTGTTTTCCAAGATAAATATTCCAGATCTACTGTTGCAGCAGGCGCGAAAGGCGGAGTGACCAAAGCTTGAAGAACCATAGTAAGGTCCCAAGGGGGAACAGGATCCTTGACCAGGGGCATAACAAAAAGGTGCTTTTAATAAAGGCTTTACACAGTCTGGAGGAGGCTAAAGAGGCAGAATTCTCGCCCATATGAAAATAAGAAATGGCAGCTAACTGAACCTTGACCGTAGAAGAACTAGCTCTGTGTCGAAATATATCAGCTAGAAAAATCAAGAAAGGTGGAAATAGGAGCCGTGAAGGGGTCTACACTCCTTTGAAAGGCCCAAATGGAAAAAAAAAATTTCCAATTCTGCGATAAACCTTCCCAGTCGAAGACTTATGAGCAGCCACCAAAACAGATATAACTGAGGAGGATAGTCCGGGAGTCCTAGCAATCACGGGAATTGGAGCACCCAAGCTGTGAGCATCAAACTGTCCAGATTTGGACGAGGTACCCCCGAAGGGTGTGAAATCAGATCTTGAATGGGATCCAGGATCCAAGGTGGAGCCAGAAGGTGAGACCAAAGGAAGGGAAACCATACCTGGCGAGGCCAAAACAGGGCAATTAGGATCACTTTGCTCCCCAGTCGACGAGCTTTCTGTAGAAACCTCGGAATAAGAGGCACTGGTGGGTAAGCATACAGAAGACTGAGAGGCCAAGCATGAACTAGAGCATTTCTGGGGGAATTCCCTGGCGGGGGCAAAAAACTCACTGCACTTCATGTTGAAAGGAGATGTGAAGAGATCGCATCAAGGTTGACCCCACTCACAGAAGATCTGTTCCACTACTGAAAGATTCAGAGACCACTCGTAAGGCATCAGAATAGTCCGACTCAGCCTGTCCGCTAGGATGTTGGACAATCCCGGAATGTGCCTTGCAATGAGAAAGTGACTGGTGGAGATTGCCCATTCCTACACTCTCAAGTAAGACCTGGTCCCCTCCCTGTTTGTTGATAAACCAGACCACTGACATGATGTCTAACTGAATTGCAATCGTTCCCAGAGGAAGAAAGGCATGAAGGGTCTGCAATGTTAGAAGGACCGCCCTCATCTCTAGGACATTTATGTGCAAGCTGGTCTCCACAGGGGACCACAGGCCTTGGACTGTCCTGCCCGAACAATGCCCCCCCTCCTGATTTGGGAGGCATCCTTGGTCACTGTGGCTTGGGCCGGGGCTGGAATAAAGGGTCGTCCTTCCAAAATGTCCTGAGAACACATCCACCATATGAGGGACGACCAACAAGAGTCGACTGAGTTGAATTGGATATGCCAATGGCAGTTCCAACAGGGACCACTGTATAGCTAGAGTCCACTGTATAATTCTCATGTGTAACTGGGCACACGGGAGAAGAGTTATGGTCGCCACCATCGAGCCTAAGGCACTCAACACTGATTCCGCTGTTGGGAGATGAGAGTGGTAGATCAGGGAGACATGCATCCTCAGGTTTTGTATGCTCTCCGAGGTCAGGAAGAATTTGCACTGCAGAGCATCTATCCTGGTGCCAATGTAGTCCATCACCTGTACAGGATCTAGGAGTGATTTGGATGCGTTGATTGTGATCCGCAAATGCAAGAATCAGTAAATAATCCCTGGTTTGGGAGAGAAGATGCCTGGTGGGAGCAGTGAGGAGCCAATCTTCCAGGTACGGATAGACCTTAATCCCCTGAAGCCTCAGGTGAGCCGCTACCACCGCCATCACTCTGGCAAACACTCTGGGGGCTGTGGTGAGACCAAAGGGTAGGGCTCAAAATTGGTAATGATTGACTTCTAGCTGGAAGCGGAGGAACCTACTGGAGCTTCTGTGCATCTTTATGTGATAGGAAGCATCCTGGAGGTCTAATGAGCACATCCAGTCGCTCACTAGCAGGTATGGCATGATGGACTGTAGTGTGACCATCTGGAACTTCTCTTTGGCAACTGACAGGTTCAGGGTAGACAGGTCCAGAATGGGCCTCAAGTCCCCTGTTTTCTTTGGCACCAAAAAGAACCTGGAGCAGAAGCCCGATCCGGACTGATATGGGGGGGACGGTTTTGATGGCTCGATTTTCTAGCAGCTTGGAAATTTCCTGTGCTGCTGCCTCCCTTTGCATGGGTGGTATGTCCGGAAGTTGTTTGGGAGATTTGGGGAGAACCACAAAGGGGATAGAGTATCCGCTGGATATGAGCTGAAGCATTGAGTGGTCTGATGTTATCGACTCCCATACAAGGTGCAAGGACAATCGTCCCCCAATTGCCTCCAGAGTACAGCAAGCGGGCCACCCCTCAGAGTTGCTGCCCGCTCGGGTCTCCCCAAGAAAGGTTCTCGAGACCCAAAATTCCTCGGACCCCCTCTGCCTCTGGGCTGGTATCCATTCTGTCCCCCTCTGCCTCTGGGGGAAGTAGAGCCCTGAGTGTCCAAGGAATACTGTGACTTCCGGAACCACATCATCTTTTGCCCCCTCTGGTTCCGGGAAAAGGACATTTGAGGGTTCAAGAAGTGGATCCCAACGGCAGACAGTGTCTTTCCATCCTTCTCACTCTGGACTAATGTCTCTTTGATGGTCTTACTAAAGACAGTAGAGCCGTCATGAGGCACTAGCAAAGGATGACATGAAAGGTTCTGAAAATTGACAATCTGAGTCAGGCATTGCTCCTCATGGGCACGCTGGACCCACCCCGTGCTAGCCGTTCCTTCAGTAGCATGTGAAAGGAATTGCATGGACGTGTTGGAGACTGCTTTCAAAGTGGCCATCCTCGAAGAGAATGAGACCCTGTCCTCCTGCGACATGGACTTAAGGAGAGACTCCTCAAGCTACTTTACCAGGTCGCGTTGGAGTTGGGTGACAGGGGCCAGGTAGTTCAGTGCCCCAACTGAAAAATTAGCTGAAGTGTAAACCCGCTTCCCTAAGCAATCCATCATCCACGACTCAGTCAGGAGGATAAACCAAGGAACCCTCCTGGGCAAGTTCCTTCTTTGTGGCTGCTGCTAGCACCATAGCGTCTATGGGGGAGCCCTTGTTCCATGCTGGCCTGTCTGTGGGGGGACTCAAAATTTTGTTGGGTCTTTCTGCAATTGGTTGCATGGTGTCCGGCTCCTTCCATGCCCGCGAGGTGACCAGATCCACCAAAGGATCCACGGGAGGGGACACCCAGGAAGTAGATGGGCCTGTGCCAAAAGCCTCCAGGGACACGGACTCGTCAGAAGAAGGTTTGGGGGAAGACCAACCTCCTCGCTGCTGTAGGATTTCCATGATGTCTCCGAAGGAGACATCCTTGGGAGGTGACATAGGGGAACCCTCTCCATCATCCAAGTCCGTATCCTCAGTGAGGGACTCGGGGGAGTCCAAGTGCCTCCCTCTTGCATGTATGCTTGGGGAGGCACCTCTCCGGTGGGGCTCTCCCAGGGGGAACTCGCAAGCCACTTGTTCCTCAGGGGGTACTGTCTGGGTCTCCGAGCACGGGCTGTCCCTCTGGTAAAATGATGGGGACCGTAGAAAGAGCCGAGGGGGTCTGGGTGGAGTCCGGGGTCTCGAGCCAGCAGGCAGAACACTTTCTACCACGAATGCCGAAGGAGAGTGGACCTCCTGATAAACCAATAAGAAGGCCGGTCTTCCCCGGGTCCGATGACAGAAACGGAGCCGGGCCCGAAGTGGATGGAGCTCTGAGGGAGGGAACTTGGTCTGACAAAGGCAGAGCCGATGAAAAAAGTTCCACTTCCTCGGATGCGACATGCTCCAGGCAGCTGTCGGCGTCGAGGAAGCAGGTACTGTCGGGCACCAACCCCCTGACTAAAGCCATCCTTAGATACGAATACTCCGAACCCGATGGATGGATCGGAGAAGGTGATATCGGCTGGAAAAAAAGAAGCGAGCTCCCCCTCCTGAGGGAGAGGGGGCTGGCAAAACCCCCATCTGGATCACAGTACGGATGAACCTCCTCATCATTTTATCCTTATTGACCTCAGAGAAAGAATGGGTGGACCTTGACGAGGCCATGGACTCAGACCTTGCGGGTCGAGGCACTGAGGCCCTAGAAGCTGAGCGTGTCTCCTCCGGCTCCGGGAAGAACCTCGGTGATCAGAGCCGAGGGGAGTCACAGATCCTTAAAGTTTTGACTGGTGAAGGAAGGTTCGGAGACCTCTTACACTTTTCCCTCGAATCTCTCTCCTTCTCTCTGCTCCTTTTCCGCTCTGCTTCCACAGGCTTTTGCGCAGGCGGTTGAGTCCCAGCCTGGGAGGGAAGAGAAGCCAGGGGAAGAGAGGAAGGAGAGGAGGCCATAGCAGCCACTGCGACTGAAGCCAAAGATGAGGCAACAGTCTCAGAAGGGGGATGAAGGCCTTTCAGGGCCAACTTGGCCTTCCTATCTTTAATGGTGCGCGGGTTAAACCCTGCACATATAGTACAGTCTGCGGTCAAATGGACCACGCCCAAGCACATAACACAGTGTGTGGTCATCCACAGGGGATAACGTATGGCCACACTCAGTGCATCTTTTGAAAATAGGTTTGTCAGCCATAATGTCAGAAGAATAACTAAAAAAGAAAATGTTAATTCCTTCTTGCTGAGAACACCCACTCACACACACACACACACACACACACACACACACACACACTGGGGGGGAGGGGAAGCAAAAATACACACAACTACTCTAAGCTGACTCCCCTAAAACTATAAAACTCGACGCACCAAGCGAGGGGAGGAGAAAGGGAAACCTACTCTATCACTATCTAAAAATTTTTGAAAGAAAAAAAAGAGATAATAAGTCTTTACCCACTGAAAACCTGGAGCTGTAGAGATCATGATGCATAAGCTATTTGTGGCAAACGAGATCTGAGGGTTGGAAGGTAGTGGAGGTGTATTATGGGTAAGGGGAGTAGCTCGGAGCAAAGTAAAGTTGCCAGCTCGCATCCAATACGGATCCGGTATCCCACAGGTTGAAGACCAAATGAAGTAAACTACTTCAGATCAAGCCATGCTGACAATTTTAGTGTCAAACATTATAACATCACAAAACATACTGACATAATTGTAGTTGGAAACCTACATCACTTCTTATCTATCCAGTCATTGTCAGTCAAACATTACACAGCTCATTCAAATCCTGCCTTCTTTTAAACCTCATTCCTCCTCTGCATCCTTTTTTGCAAGCCACCAGACTCCTTAAGACTTTACTATGGTCTAGGCAATTCTGATTCTGTATCATAACTCAAAAAATCATTTCCTTAGTTACACCAATTTGCTCATCCAGTATCTTTCACAGAGCAGTCTGCAGGGAATCTTTAAAGACTGCCAACTCATTACACTCCCAGAAAAAAATGTTCCCAGTTACCTCTTTCGTCCCCATCACACCTCCAACATTTGCTGTCTACCTGAGGAAAAATTGTCTGGAGTCTACTTGGGGTATAAAATACCTATGTAAACACTTATTTGCAAAGATCCGAAATCTTCTAGACTGTTTGTTGCATATTTGGGAGACATACATGTACTCCCCATTGTTTCTTTGTGAACTGCTTGTCCAATCTCTTTTAATAATCATTTCTAACCTACTCTGATTGATTTCTATTAGTTACCATGCAATATTTTTTATTCTCTGCTAATTATTCCTTCAACAGCAGCTCCTGTTCTAGATTCTACTAAAAACACTACCAATGCTGGTCTTTCACTTAGGATCCCTCTATTTCTTTCTCTTGCCCTATACTCTATCAATCCTTAATGGGGAAAACAATCTGTATCCTGCAGTCCAAATAAATTCTTGGCCTCTTCCTATTTTACTATCATTCCCAATACAGTAAACTCTAAGGGGAGAGGGGCGGCAAAGTGCAACACATGAAAACTGCACTGTATTTCCTTGATTTTTTTCCCCTGGTTGCTTCAGTTCTGGTTAACAGAGTTTGGTTCTTTTACCAGTTTTCTCCAATAAATTCCAACCTCCTCTTGCCTATTGTCTGTATCCTTAAGTGCAGTCATCCTTACCGGCAGAATCCCCTTTCTCCATTCCCGTGTTGGCTTAGTTCCTAGAATACTTTCAGCAATTTTATGAATATGATTCTGCAAGGTTATTGTTATTTTCCTTAAGAATCTGCATCCAAAATCCCAGTCTCTACTTGTTCCTTGAGCTTCCCCCATTTCATCATCCCTTTCCACTTTGACTTGTACGTTTCTGCGGGTTACAATCAAAATTCTGATTGAAGGTTTGATGACCACGGGATTTCTAAATTTGATTGGCTGAACCTGTGTCTTCCTGTGGATTGCAAGCTACTTTTTTGGACACTTCAGTCTCTTTTGACCCTATCTCCCTTTCCTGGTCTTCTTCGTTGCACAGAAAAACTACTTTTAGGAATAATTACTTGGATTACACTAGTATGCATCCATTATTCATGAAACATAACATGGCTAGGGGACAGTTTATTCGTATCTCTAGGTTAGTTAGTGATGACACTGTCTTTTCTAAGGAATGTATTTCTCTCAAATCTCTTCTCATTGATAGACATTATCCTGAATCTGTTTTAGATTCTATTATTGCTGAAGTCACTGATGCTAGACCTTCCAAGTTTCCTCCCATTATTACAACTGTTTTTTTGCCTAACAATAAAATGAATTATAATCCCATTACTACAGCACTTGGTAACATTGATGTTTTCTCTTCTTCGATTGATTCTGCTGTATCATCTCAAGATAATTTTTCTCGTGATTGGACAGTTGCCTTCCCAGTTCCCATTTGCAGAGATTCCTCAAACAT